>NW_007070748.1:32898-57354 GCF_000164805.1 Carlito syrichta | reverse complement strand
GGGGCTGCGGCCGCCAGGCGCTTCCCGCGGGCTCCTGCCTCGGAGGCGGAGCAGGCCCCCGAGTGCCCGGCCTCAGGCAGACCCTGAGTGCTCTCCCTCTTCGCAGTCAAGGCCACCATGCCCATCTGGGTGGTCCTCCTGTCGCGGATCATCATGAAGGAGAAACAGAGCACCAAGGTAAGCCCGGCGGGGCCTGACGCCGTGCTGCGGTTCCCGGATCCTGGCCGCAGGCCTGCCGCTTCCTGGAAACGTGGAAGTGGGCGTGAGACTGCCTGGCCCTCTCTAGCTGCTGCTGGCAAGGCGGGCACAGGCGCGGTGTGGGCATAGTGACCCTCTGTGGCCTCCGCTGCGTGGGCCCTCCCAGTTTTGACCCCATCTGGGGCCGCTGGAGGTGGCCTTGGCTTGGCCCCCTCTAGGCTAAGCAGTCATGTACGCGTCTCCGGTGAGGCTGAGGGCTTGCAGCTCTGCTTGTCGCAGTTCGCTTCCTTGCAAGAGAGAGAACGGCCAGGGCACTCCCAGGGAAGCAAGATGGGAGTCTAAGGACTTGGTTTTAAAATCCAGCAAGTCTGAGAAATCAGAGCAGTTTGGAACGGTAGTGCTCTGGGAGTGCCAGAGACCGCCACAGACAGTGCTCAGACTGCGAGCGGAAGGTCTGAGCCAGGTCTAGGTGCCCGGTCCGGGTATTCCCTTGCCGGTGTCCTTAGGAGGAAGTCGGCTCCTGTTGTTCCAGCTGGAATCCGCTTCCTGTTGGACATGGTGCCTCTTTTCCACGCAGTTAGTTTTTGGCATCTTTTATGTAACTCAGAGCACTGTGCCCTGGATCAACTTATAGAAACTGGGCCACTTCTGGCCAATTTTCATTCCAGCCTTTTTCCCAGCAAGCCCTGTGTGTACGCTGCAGCCCCCTGCCTGAGTGATACCAGAGTGTGACCTGCCTCCTGGGGTTGGAGTTCCACCTAGCAGCATCACCTGATATCATGCTGTGCTTATCAGGTTTCTCCGTGGCATGGGACATTGTACCCAACTGGGCAGGGAGCCGGCAGTGTCATACAGCGAGGAAGGACTAGGATTGGCCCACACAGCCGATGATAATGACATCATAACCTCCAGGGACCCACCCTGCCAGGCAGATAAGGCAGGTGGCCATGCTTCCCAGTGTCAGGTCCTCCCAGGATGGACACAAGAAGGGGCGTCACATGCCTGTGGAGGGCCACATCCAGTGGTGAGGGGCTGGAGTTCCGGTCCTCAGTCCACAGTCCTCATTTGCTGTCCCAGGGGCACCACCACCCGCCTCCTACAATCTTCACCTTGCCTTAAGTGTGTTGTAGAGGCTGGGCACAGTGGCTCATGCTTGAAATCCCAGTGCTTTGGAAGACCAAGGCAAGAGGATCACTTGAGACCAGGAGTTCGAGACCTACCTAGGCAACATACTAAGACCCCATTTCTTTTAGATTTAAAAATACAGTTTATTTAAAAAAGTAAATTAGAGAGAGGAGATTCACCCCCCCCCAAGGTATGGGAAGGGGCCAAAGCTAGGAAAACAATGGCAGCCATAGTTCAACGAGCGCATGTCCTGACCAGTGGTTAGCAAAGCAATGGCTGTAAGACCCCATTTCTTTTTTTTTGAGTCCGAGTCTCACTGCATTCCCCAGGCTGGAATGCAGTGGCACACAGGCTCATCATGGCCACCGCAGCCTCGACCTGCTGGGCTCCAGTAATCCTTCCACCTCAGCCTTCCAAGCAGCCGGAACTACAGGCATACACTACCACACCCAGCTAACTTTTTGATTTATTGTAGAGACAGGTCTCGCCAAGTTGCCCGAACTGGTCTCAAACCCGCGGGCTCAGGCAATCCACTTGCCTTGGCCTCCCAAAGTGCAGGGATTACAGGCTGAGCCACTGAGTCTGGCCGAGATCCCATTTCTACAAAAAATAAAATAATTAGCTGAGTGTGGTGGCACACACTTGTAGTCCCAATGACTCAGGAGATTGAGGCAGGAGGCTCACTTGAACCCAGGACTTAGAGGCTGCCGTGAGCCATGATCACGTCACTGCACTCCAGCCTCTAGAGACAGAGTAAGACCCTATTTCTAAAAAGAGAGTTCTTGTAAGACAGAGTTGAGCCAGAATTGGGAGAGGTAGACACAGGGAAGGGATCCTACTGGGTCCCGGAGGATGGGAGCTGTTTAGCCACCAGACCCTGGCATGCCGGACCTTCCGGAAGGCCTTGCACTCCGCTGCTCGTTGAGTGCCGACTGTGTGCCGGGCAGTGGGATGGAACAATGAGCAGGGACTTGCCCTGAAATCGTGCGGGATTAACGGGGCCAGATGACTTTGCAGACAGTTATAGAAGGTGCTCTGTGGGGGAGCCCAGGTGGGCTCCAGGAACCTCCCGGGTGCAGATGGCTCAGGGGAAGCTCTCTGTTTGAATGGCGGGCAGAGTGTCCTGGCCAGGAGTCGCACACAGGAAGAGCCCAGAACGAGAGGGCAAGGGAGCGTCACGCAGGGCCAGGACTTCAAGCACGGTGGGTCCATGGCCTGGGTGGAGGCTGCTGAGTAGGAACCAGCCCCAGACTGGTAACGGGTGGGGGTGGGGCTGTCACCATCTGCCCAGGAGACCCCCTTCTCCCAGGGCGGTGCGGGAAGAGGGCAGAACCGTGTTGGGGGCCCGGCTCCAGCCTCGCCTTTGACCCTGCAGGTGTACTTGTCCCTCATTCCCATCATCAGCGGCGTCCTGCTGGCCACGGTCACTGAGCTGTCCTTTGACATGTGGGGGCTCGTCAGCGCCCTGGCTGCCACGCTCTGCTTCTCGCTGCAGAACATATTCTCCAAGAAGGTATGCAGGCACTGTCCGGACATGCGTGGCGTTGTGGGGGATGGGGCAAGCCGGGGACATTTGAAAAACGGGCCGGGTAGAGATTCTTTCAGGGTTGGAACAACAACAAAAAACCTTCCCGCCATTCTGCTGACACCCTGTTGTCTTCCTTTAAAATAATTTATGGCTTTCTAATGTAAAATTAACACGCGTTCCGTGTCAGGAAATAGAGAAAAGCCTCCAGTGAAAGATGTTAAGGTTATTGAGCAGGCGCTGTGCTGGGCACTCAGGACGGAGACCCGAGAGCCCTGCCCGGGGCTTCCGCGTATCCAGTCAGACCCCGCCGAGACCCCCGGGTGGCTGCAGTGGCCGTGAGGGCCTTTTCTGCACAGATCCTAGGGTTCTGGTATTGCCGATCCGGTAACAGTCTCGCTTCGTGCGTTTGTTGTCAGGCCGTAGCAGTTTCCTGTGCCATTAAGAACTAGTGCTCTCGGCTGGGCACGGTGGCTCATGCCTGCAGTCCTAGCACTTTCTGAGGGGGAAGCAGAGGACTGCTCAAGGCCAGGAGTCAGAGATGAGCCTGGGCAATACAGCGAGACCCCATGTCTGTAAGAAATTATGAAGTTAACTGGGTGTGATGGTGTGTGTAGTCCCAGCTGCTTGAGAAGCAGAGGCGGGAGGATCACTTGAGCCCAGGGGGTGAAGGCCACAGAGACCTTTGATCGCACCACTGCACTCCAGCCTGGGCAACAGAGCAAGACCCTATCTCTAAAAGAACTATCTTAAGGGAAAATAATCTTTACACTGTTGCACCTAACTCCTGTGATAATCGCACAGTTTTCAGGTACCACAATGAATGCAGTTTCCTGTTGGAAGTACAGTTTATTTCTAACTTTCATTATAATATAGAGATGATCTTTATACATGATGTTTTTCTGTTTCTTAGGTTGTTTCTTTGTGATAGGCTTACAGTTTTGGGGTCAGGGACATGGCTTAAAATAATGTGCCTGGTTATCTTCTGGAAAGGCTGTTTCAATTCATACTTATGCTGGCATGATTTTGGAGTGCTAGTTTTACAGCATCTTCACCAGGGTTGAGTGTTACAGGTTTTCTTTTTCTTTTCTTGGTCCTTTATACATGTAACATGATGCTTGTTTGGGGCATGTACTGTGTATCTCATCGCAGATACACTTACAGGTTTGGGGTTCGAGGTCCGACATTGGGACCAGCGCACAGTTGCCATGTGTGAAGCCTGGGTAACTGGGGTGCCTCGTGCCCCCATGTCATTTCCGCTGGCCTGTGAAGAGGCTCTCTCTCCCCAGGTGCTAAGAGACTCGCGAATCCACCACCTGCGCCTGCTGAACATCCTGGGCTGCCACGCCGTCTTCTTCATGGTCCCCACCTGGGTCCTGGTGGACCTCTCGGCCTTCCTGGTCAGCAGCGACTTGGTGAGTGGCCGCCTGCTGTTTCACGGGCGCCTGGCAGCTGGTCTTGGGCTCTCTGTTATGACTCGGCTACACAGTCGAGCAAGTGGCTTCTTGTGCATCTTGTCTCTGGCGAGCCTGGTCCCAGCTGCTGTTGCCACTGCATTTGTGCCTGTAACATTGAGGAAGGAAAAGCCAGCATGGCTGACTATTCCCGTCCTGACCGTCTGACTCAGGCCCCACTTTGACATTTTTTTCTTTCTTTTTTTTTTAGACTGAGTCTCACTCTTGTTGCCCAGGCAGGAGTGCAGTGGTACGACCATAGCTCACTGTAGCCTCAACCTTCTGGGCTCAAGCCATCCTTCTGCCTCAGCCTCCATACACCACCACACCTGGCTATTTGAAAAATTTTTTTGTAGAGCTGACGTCTCGCTGTGTTGCCCAAGCTGGTCTTGAACTCCTGAGCTAAAACAATCCTCCCGACCGGGTGGGGTGGCTCATACCTGTAACCCCAGCACGTAGGGAGTCCGAGGTGGGAGGATTGCTTGAGACCAGTAATTTGTGATCAACCTGGCAATGCAGCAAGAACTTGTCACTATTTTTTTTAAAAAAGCAATCCTCCTGCTTTGACCTCCCAAAGTCCTGGGATTACAGGTGTGAGCACCCAGCCTCACTTTGACTTTTTAAAACTGTGCCGCTCATTCCTTCTCTGTCCATATTTGGTTTACTCCTGATGGAATCCCTAGCCACCTGCAGGGTTAGCCTCCAGAGAAGGTGCTAGCAACAGATGCAGGTGACTGGTAAGGAGGCGGCATGATCCCTGCAGCAGACCCGAGTTAGGAAGGTAGTGTAAGCACTGCGTGGGCACGGCGTGGCCTGGCTGACGGGTGACACCTCTTATCTTTGGTCCTGGCCCTGTGAGGTGGCGAATGGCCTCCACCTTCCCAGTGAGCAGACCTCAGCTCTGCCCTTCCATTACACATTCAAGCTGGTTCTCCTACCTGGCAAGCCTTGCCTGGAGGCCCGGGCAGGGAGATGCCGGAGTGCTTGCCGCCAGCCGTGTTCACTGGATGTCTGAGTCGGGGCTGGGCTGACTGCCCGCACTGGCCTGGGAGCTGAAGTCCTGTCCCTCTGGGACTGGGGAGGGTCTCTCGTCCACAGTATTGTTGTGACCCTCATGTACTGATCAGGTGTGCAGGCGGCTCCTCGTCCTGGCTCAGCCAACCCTTCTGACAGGCTCTCTGCTTCTCCCGCCGCAGGGTGGGGGGCAGCTCTGGGCCCAGGGCCCCCTTGCTCCGTGCACCTCCTGTCCAGCCTGCAGTTGGAGCTTGGTGTGCTGAGTGGGGCAGCGTTTTCAGTCAAGTTGTCACTGCTGCCAGGCCTTTGCCGGGAAGAGACAGGAGGCAGATACATGGCAGTGAGGGGGGCTCGTGGCAGTCAGGTCCTGCAACAGCTCACACTCCAGGACTTGTGCCACTGAGGCTGTCTGCATCTTGTGCCTGGGAGGCCGCGGTGCCGGCTGCTCCCCATGCCTCCTCCTTCTGCCCCAGGTGTTCCTTCTGCTCCTCCACGTGCCCCTGGAGCTGGCGCGTCTGGAGAGACTCCCCACAGGATGGCTGCAGCAGGGCACAAGGGATGGTCAGTGTGGAAGAAGAAATCATCCCTCCTTAGTTTTGTCATTAAAGTATGACATGGGGACTCAGAGATTGGGGGAGTGAGGCAGCTCTTTTGATCTCATTCTTGCAAGAATGGGTGCCTCTCGGGTGAGCAGGCACACTGAAGAAGTCACAGCCAGCGATTTATGTCCTAGAACGCAAGTCCTTCTCCTGGTTTCCCATTGGTTGGGTTTTTGTAGGAGTTACACGCTTTCCCGTGGACACCTACATGTTACATGTCGACTGGTTTTACAGAATTATCTCATTTACATGTCCTATTTGCCAACTGGCTTACAGGATTACTATTCTGTAGATTAGATTCCGCCAAAAGGTTAAACATATAGCTTGCCAAAGCAAAAAGCTCATGAAAAGGAAACACAAAGCAGGAAGTGAATCAACAGAAGAGAAGCACAAAGCATTTAGCCACCATCTTGAGAACCCAAGATAAGCTAGCCTCCAATTTGAAAATAAATCACCATTCTTAATTCTCACAGTCAGGGTCTCTCTGCAGTTCCATTTGTCGCTAGGACATGCTTTGTGCAGAGGTGCAATCACAGTGCTGTGTCTGGGGCCACCAGACACATGCCAGTCCCCCACGGCTGTGTACCTGGGTGTTTCCTGCATTGACTTCCATTTGCTTTCCATTTTTAGCAGCTGCTTTTTCATGGATGTGAAGCTCTTATCATTCCAAAGCCAAACTAGGGAACCAGATTTATTCGGAGAAGTCCCCTCAGTTCTTGTCCCTCCCTAAAGGAATCGGCTCTCATTGTTCTGACCTACCTTTCTGTAGTTTTGCAAATATAAGCAAATGCACATGTATATAATGCCCTCCCTCGTCCAGCACCCAGCCTACAGTCAAAAGTACTCCAGCAAAAAGGAAAAACAGTAACAGTGCAGTAATACAAAACAATACGGTGTAACAACTGTTTACCTGGCTTGAATAGTTAACCCCCGCCAAACACCACTGAAAAGACTTGGCAAGCAGAACTAAGGTGGGAGCCAGTGTGACAGGGTGCCACACGCAAGGCCAAGGGAGTCTTATGCAAATGCCACGCCATTTCACATCAGGAACTGCAGCATCCACGACTGGATGCCCGCAGGGTCCCAGGCTCAGAGCACCATGGGCAGCCAGACCCTCTGCACCTTGCTCCTCATGTGGCGTCCTGGAGCTCTTTCCGTGGACGTGCATGGGCTTCTGTGTTTCTTTTAGGGCCGCTTGATGCCATCGGTAAGTTTGGAGTCGGTTTCATTGCGTTCCCATGCTGTAGTTCCTTGGTGCATGTATGTCCATGTACAGACAGGAACGTGCGGGCTTCTGCTGTGTTGCTGGATTTTGTGTTTTCTGGCATTTAACGGTTTTTAGGCCGGGTGTGGTGGCTCATGTCTGTAATCCTAGCACTTTGGGAAGCCAAAGTGTCCCAAAGTGCGAGGATCACTTGAAGCCAGGAGTTTGAGACCAGCCCAGGCAACATAGCAAGACCCCATCTCTATTTAAAAACAATTTTTAATGAATTTTTTTGTTTTAAAAACTCAACTCTTTAAAGCTTTCTTTCAGCAACTTTTTTTTGCAATAAAAAAGGGTTTTTAGCCGGGCTCGGTGGCTCAGCCTGTAATCCCGCGCCTTTGGGAGGCTGAGGTGAGTGGATTGCCTGAGCCTGCGGGTTTGAGACCCGCCTGGGCAGCGAGACCTCATCTCTACAATAAATCAAAAAATCAGCCGGGCATGGTAGCGCATGCCTGTAATTCCGGCTACTTGGAAGGCTGAGGCGGAAGGATCGCCGGAGCCCAGCGGATCGAGGCTGTGGGGGCCGGGAGCGGCCACTGCACTCCAGTTTGGGCAACAGAGTGAGACTCCAACTCAAAAAAAAAAAGAAAAAGGGTTTTTAGTAACCTCCTTTTTTGGTTGAGGCTACACATGTGTTTCCAGCATGAGGGGCCCGTGTATGTTTTAGTGGTAGCCCCAGGGACACACAGTCACCACTACTGCAGCCTGCAGGGGGTCCCCTCATGTCTGGGCCCCTCTGTCTTGTGTGCCCACGTAGACACACAGGTTGGCTAGCACTGTCCCGGTCCAGCACAGAGGGAGGAGGGCCAGACATGAGGCACCTGCGGCCCAGCACCTGGCCAGGACCACAGGCTCATAGACCATTCCCCAAGAGATGCCAGCTGCTGAGGCTCTTCAGGCTCGGGGAAAGCCAACCGGGACCGCCAGACCCTGGAGCTGGTGGGCTGGCACCGAGCAGCCCCTCAAGGACAGAGACATGGAGGGCAGCCAGCAGGGAGGAGACCGGGGCTCAGCTGCTGAGCCAGGCGGTGTGTCTGGGACTCTCTCTTCCGTGCCCGCAGCCCGACCTGGAGTGAAAATGGAGCCCTCTGCTTAAGCCAGCAGAGTGAACAAGGACCCCTGACCTGGGGGGGATTCCTGCTGGGCTTTCTCTTTTCTTTTTCCCCCATTTTCTTGTGTCCTGGGTGCTGGGAGTCCCTTGAGTGCCAGAACAGACAGGGAGCCTGCCTCTGCAGCTGGAGGAGGTGGCGTCCTAAGAGGAAGGGATTAACCCTGGCACATCTTTTCCTCTCTTCATACTTTCCCTGCTTGGCCCCCAAATGGGGGTGTAGTGACAGGACATGGTAACTCAGCCCAGCTTTCTGACTGGAGGACAGAAAAAAGGAGACCTAGGAGATGAGGAAGCACCTGGAAGCTCGTGGGCAGGAGCAGCTCGGGAAAGTGGCCTCATAGAGTGGCTCACAGAAGCCTGGGCAGCATTGTGAGACCCCTGTCTCTTCAAAAAGGTAAAAAATTATCCAGGTATGGTGACACACACCTGTAGTCCCAGCGACTTGGGAGGCTGAAGTGGGAGGATCGCTTGAGCCCAAGAGTTTGAGACCAGCCTGGCAACATAGTAAAACCTCATTAGAAAAAAAAAATTCAAAGATTAGCCAGGCATGGCAGTTTACACCTGTAGTCCCAGCTACTCAGGAAGCTGAGGCAGGAGAATCACTTGAGGCCAGGAGTTCTAGGCTGCAGTAAGCTGTTATCATGCCACTGCACTCCAGCCTGGGTGACAGACCAGTTCCTGGAATCTGGGATTGTGGGGTAGATGCTGCCCAGATGTGAGGCTGACCCACTGGGTAGCAAGCACCCAGGACATAGCCATTTAGCTCTTGGAGAGGCCCTGAAAGCAGAGCGAACTTTGGAACCACAGCCACCGAAAGTGACTAGGCTTATGGTGTCCGTTGCCTGCTCCATGGCATGTTACACTTAGCGTCAGGTTTAAGTAAGACCCCAGTCTTAGAATGTGCCCAATGCCCAGATACAATCCAGAAGTACTCTGCAGACAAAGAACTGGGAAAACTCAAGGTCATGTAGGAGAAGACAGCCAGCAGAGGCCAGCGGTGTGATGGCAGATGTTGGGATTATCAGACAGACACGAAAGCAGCAATGAAAATCGTGCTCCAAGAAGCAAAGGCAGACACATGGGAAGAGGCAGACTGACAGAAGAACCAAATGGAATTGTAAAATGGAAAACTCTTAAAAGCTCACTGAACGGGCTCCATAGCAGAGTGGCGGTGACAGGAAAGAGTTGATAACTTTGGAGATAGATCGGTAGAGATGAATCCAGCTTGAGCAACAGACAAAGCAGGCTACATGGCAGTGAGCAGATCCTTGAGGATCATACAAGTGGCCCCACAAACTGCTGAAAAGCAAAAACAAAGATTCTTGAAAGCCAGAGAAAATGACGCATTAAGTATAGTGCTGAAATGAAAGCACTTTGAGCCCACAAGTCTCTATCCAGCAAATACGGAGTGTCTGGCATCAGCAGACCTGTGAGATACCAGCAGGGATGCAGGGCTGGGCACTACCAGCCGCTAAACAACTCATTTATAGAGCACTGATGCTCTTCCCAAGCACGTGTGGAACATTCACCCAGATGGGCCACATTCTGTGTCATAAGACAAATCTTGACACATTTTAATGGCCTGAAATCATGCAGTGTGGCCAGGCATGGTGGTTCATGCCTGTCATCCCAGCACTTTGGAAGGCTGAGACAAGAGGACTGCCTGAGCTCAGGTTTGAGATCACCCAGGCAACATGGTGAGGCCCTGTCTCTATAATAAATCAAAAAAGTAGCTGGGCATGGTGGTGCGTGCTCCAGCTACTTGGAAGGCTGAGGTGGAAGGATGTCCTGAGCCCAGCAGGTCAAGACTGCGGTGGCCATGAGCATACCACTGCATTCCAGCTTGGGCAACAGAGTGAGACTCTGACTCAAAAAATAAATAAATTGTGCAACATAAATTCTCTGACCATAACAGAATTGGAATTCTCCAAAACTCCAGATACTTGGACATTCAGCAACACATTTCTCAAGAATCTATGGGCCAAGGAAGAAAATTGGAATAATCTTTATGAGAGTCATCCTTAGACATCACACCAAAAGCAAAGTCCAAATTTAAGAAAAAATTGGTAAATGGGGCTTCATCAAATTTAAACACTCTTGCTCTTCAGAAACACTGAAGTGATTGGAAAGACAAGCCGTAGACTGGGAGAAAATATTTGCAGATGACATACTACCCAGAGGACTCGTGTTCAGTACATGTAAAGAACTTTCAGCTCAGCAGTAAGGAACAACCCAATTTAGAAATGGGGAGGGCTGGGCTCGGTGGCTCAGCCTGTAATCCCACGCTTTGGGAGGCCGAAGTGAGTGAATTGCCTGAGCCCGCGGGTTCGAGATCCGCCTGGGCAACTTGGTGAGACCTCATCTCTACAATAAAACAAAAAAATTAGCTGGGCGTGGTAGCGCGTGCCTGTAGTTCTGGCTACTTGGAAGGCTAAGGCGGAAGGATCGCCGGAGCCCAACAGGCTGAGGCTGCGGTGGTCAGGAGAGGCCACTGCACTCCAGTCTCAGCGACAGAGAGGACTCCAACTCAAAAAAAAAAAGGGGGGGGGGAGAAGACTCAAAATGTGCATACAGAATATAAACATGCATAGGAAGTGTACCAACATGTTCAGCCCTCAAGAAGATGCAGCCACAGTGAGATAGATACCCTTGTGCCAAGGATGAGCATGTCAGGATGGGGCACATCTGGAATGGTCACATGTGGCAAATGCAAGATGGTGTCACCACTCCAGAACACATGTAGGAGTGTATGTGAACTTATACCAGCCAGGTGCAGTGGCTCAGCCAGTAATCCCAGCACTTTGAGAGGACAAGGGTTTGAGATCAGCCTAGGTAGCATAGTGAGACCTCATCTCTAAAAAATAATTAAAAATTAAGAGAAAAAGTTGGCTGGGCGTGGTGGCTCATGCCTGTAATCCCAGCACTTTGGGAGGTGGAGGTGAGAGGATCGCCTGAGCCCACAGGTTTGAGACTAGCTTGGGCAACTTGGTGAGACCTCATCTCTACAATAACTCAAAAAGCCAGCTAGCTGTGGTGCACATGCCTATGGTTCCAGCTTCTTGGGAAACAGGTAGAAGGATCACCTGAGCCCAGTAGGTCAAAGCAGCGGTGGCCATGAGTGTGCCACCGTGTTCCAGCCTGAGTGACGGACTCCAGCTTAAAAAAAAACGAAACAAAAAGTTAAACACCTAGCTACCCCACTCCTGGTTGTTTAAAGAAATGAAACTTAAGTTCATGCCAAATCATCAATACAGTTGTATACAGCAACTGTATTGATGATTACCAAGAACTGGAAACCACCCAGATGTCCTTTAGCAAGTGAACGGATAGGAAACGTGGGTGTTCATACAACGACATCACTTGGCAATAAAGATGCCAATTTGAATGAGTGAAGGAAGCCATCTCAGGAGGTGCCATGCTGTGTGATTCCACCTACAGGACAGTCTCCAAAGGACAGACCTATGGCGAGAGACCTTGGTGGTTACTGGGTTGGTATGGGGGACACCGAGGAGTTTTGGGGGGACAGCTGGATTGTGATTGTAGGTGGTCACACAAATCCACACACCTGTTAAAATGCTGTGTGGGATTGCACGCAGGAGGGAGAAACCATTGACTTTATTTTATTGCATGTCTGTTTTTTTAAACTGGAGGGCCTGGGTTCCTTTCCCGGGAGACAGGTGTCTATGCAGGCTGTAAGAAAATAACTTGGAGCTGGGCTTGGTGAGTGGATTGCCTGAGCCCGTGGGTTCGAGACCCGCCTGGGCAACTTGGCGAGACTGTCATCTCTCCAATAAATCAAAAAATCATCGTGACCCGCCTGGGCAACTTGGTGAGACCTCATCTCTCCAATAAATCAAAAAATCAGCCGGGCATGGTAGCGCATGCCTGGAATCCTGGCTACTCGGAAGGCTGAGGCGGAAGGATCGTCGGAGCCCAGCAGGTTGAGGCTGCGGTGGCCGGGAGCGGCCACTACACTCCAGTCTGGGCAACAGAGTGAGACTGCAACTCAAAACAAACAAACAGAAAATTAGCCAGGTGTGGTAGTGCATGCCTGTAATTTCGGCTACTTGGGAGGCTGAGGCAGAACGATCGATGGAGCCTAGCAGGTCGAGGCTGCAGTGGCTGGGAGCGGCCACTGCACTCCAGTCTGGGCGACGGAGTGAGACTCCAACTGAAAAAAAAAAGAAAGAAAGAAAATAACTTGGAAGTCCTTGTTGGTTGCCCGGGGCGGGACTCCTGGGTGCAGGCTGCCTCCCCTGAAGGCATCTGGTGGGCTCTGCCTTACAGAGGCTGTTGCTTCAACAAGGCTGTCCCAGTAGGAGGTTGGGATGTGTGACACGTGGTCCAAGTCTTGATTTGGTTGACTTCGGATCACCTAACGTTACCTTCCTCACCTTTGAGGACCATGGAACCCTGCTCTCTCTTGGGCGGTGGAGAAGCAATGAGGCAGCCATCCTGAGACACCTCCAGCTCTGTCTTGGGCCACCAGGCACCATCATCCTGACCACAGCTGTGTCCTCTGTAGCTGAGGCCTGGGGATTGGCCTAGAGGGCAGAAGCCACTGAGGGGTTGACTTTGCTGTCCATTCCCAGCCAGGCCACTCTGCCCTCTGACCCCAGGGACACTGAGCTGCCCTAGGACTCCTGTCTGGTCACAGACACCCAGGTGGCAGCAGCCTGAGTCCCAACCTGGAGTACTGGACTGAGAACGGACCGCATGCCCTCTGGAGTCCAGTCCTGAGTAGGCGTCCATCGACACCCGGCAGCTGGACTGATGGAGGGTGACGTCCTGGTCTCTTGCCTCGGGGTCCTGTGGTCCCCACGTCAGCTTGTGTGGCTTCTTGACTTCTGATCCCCAGCATGGCCACGTTAATTGAGGGCCAGAGGATGACTGAGGCTCAGTGAGTTTGCTTGGCTGGGATCACTTGACAGCACTTCCAAAGCCACGGTTTGGTTTGATCTTCACGGCCACAGTGTTGTAGGGACCGAGCAGGACGCCCCCACCGCTGACATTGAGGAGACAGAGAAGCAGACCAAGGGACCACAGCTCTGGCACACAGCATGGCACCCCGTGCTCTTGCATCAGTCTGTCCTACGCAGCCCCATTCCCAGACCTCCACCTCCAGCCTGTGGCATGCCTGCAAGCAGACCCTGACCCCAGCAAACCTGAAGTCTGACTGAGTCAGCTCTTACTGTAAGCTGGAGGAGACCCAAGGGTCCTGAGCTCTGGGCGCTTGTGGGCCAGTCCTGAGAGTAGGCTTTGGCTTCTGTGTGCTCTGTGCCCGGGCAGTGGCTTTGCTGTCCTTTCCTCCGCAGGGGTGCCTTATAGGTCATGCATGCACAGCACCCTGTGTGACCACCACACGCCTAGGCTCATGGCGGCCAGCGGTGGGAACTGGGAGTGCATTGGTATCCCCCCACCTGCCCACTGGGTGGAGTGGGAGGGTTCGCGAGTGCTAAGACGTGTCCTCTCCTCTCCACAGACCTATGTGTCCCAGTGGCCCTGGACACTGCTGCTCCTGGCCATCAGCGGCTTCTGCAACTTGGCCCAGAATGTCATTGCCTTCAGCATCCTCAGCCTCGTCAGTCCCCTGAGCTACTCGGTTGCCAATGCCACCAAGAGAATCATGGTCATCACTGTGTCCCTGGTCATGCTGCGCAACCCAGTCACCAGCACCAATGTCCTCGGCATGATGACGGCCATCTTGGGTGTCTTCCTGTACAACAAGGTGAGCAGGGGTGGGGACTGTCCCTTCAATGCCCAGGGAAGGTGGGACGGGAAGGGCCCTGGAGCAGGGGGCCTGCTTTGCTGCCGGTGTTCCTGGTACGGTCCACCTGGTCTGGCCCCTTCTTTCCTGCCCAGACAAACGCTGGCCTTGCACCCCTGGCTGTGCCTGGACGGTGATTCTCTTCTGCTGCTCCAAGGCCCTGTCCAGCATGGCCAGCAGGACACGCCCTCCACGTTACCCCTCTGGGCTGGCCCTGCGACTTGTGTGGGCCCTGCCGGCGGGGGGTCGAGGTGCTCCCCACCATGGGCACACGTCCTGGAGAATGAGCCTGGCTGTGTTGCTTGTTCCCTTGCAGACCAAGTACGACGCCAACCAGCAGGCCAGGAAGCACCTTCTCCCGGTCTCAGCGGCAGACCTGAGCGGCAAGGAGTACCACCAGAGCTCCTCAGAGCAGCCCCACAACGGCCTCCTCTTCCCCCAGCACGGGGACCAGTATGGCCGCAGCAGCCTCCTCACAGGCCCCTTCCCGCATGGCCGGCAGGGCTACCCACATGCCTACGGCTTGAGCCGCTATGATGTGTAGCAACCAGTAGGCAGGACAGATGATTCTGTGCCCCACCCAGCGTCAGGACCTCCTGTGGCCAGTGCACACGCACCCTAGCGAGGGGACACCACGTGACTCCCCATCGCAGACCTGAGCCTGCCCAGTGAGCAGGACATGCCTGCAGTGCCGACGGCCACGGGCTCTGGGCAGGCCGGGTCTAAACAGACAACGTTTTGTGCCCATTTTCCTGGGGCACGTCATCTGCGGCCATGTCCCTGCCAAGGCCTCGGCCCACTGTACGCTTCCATGTGGAATGATGTCCCAGGCCGCGGTTCTAGGCTCCTGTTCTGCTGTCCAGGGAACACTCAGGACCTGTTTCCCAGGGGCATTGCTGTGACGCAGACCAGAAGCGCGCCCAAGGTGGGCTTCCCCGGAGAGGACCCGAGGGCGGTGCTGCTGTGTCCCCTGCTCAGACACAGGGAGGACACACAGCGCCTCGTCCAGAACACCTCCCGCAGCATAGTGGTCCTGGTCTCCCACCGGCCCCGCCCACTCACGACTCCCAGCAGATGGCCCTACGCGAAAGGCTGGTGCAGCATGCCCTGTGCCCACATGCTGGGGTTGGCGCCTGCCCGCTCCCTGCCCTGCACTCCTGCCCAGGGTCAGCTCCTTCCGCGGCAGAGGGAGGACCTCTGGAAATCATGTTCAGTATCGCAGCTCTGCTTCTGTAGCAGCCGCCGTCTTTCCGGATGCGTCTCCACTGCTTCTGTGATGACTTGGTAGGATGTTGGCTGGGAAGTCTTGATTTTATGATCTTTCCTTTTTCTAGGGACTGTTTTGTAGTCGTGTGTGTGTGTGTGTGTGTGTGTATGAGAGAGAGAGAGAGAGAGAGAGAGATGCAGAGAGAGGCCTGGGTCCCAACGAGGGGGTGCATTGGGACTGGCTTGTGGATTGAAAACCATTTTGTTCCTGAGCATTTAAAACAAGAAAAATTCCTACTGGTGATCCTTCTATCTCAGTGTTAGCAGGAAGTAATGAAGTGTTTGAAGCTTCTCTCTCAGTGACACAATTGCTGAAAATGGAGTGAATCAAGATGGTTATCTCAAGATTCTTGCCTACTAGACAAGGCCAGTGTCCAGGATCTGTGATCTGATTCTGTGTTGTTAGGGCCTGCATCATGTCCTGTTTAAGAGGAGATGTATGAGTGCCATGCTAGGATTTGGTTTGCTGAATCGCGAGGGGGACACCAACCCAGAATTTATTCATAAAAAATTGTGTGTTTTTTTTTTTCTGAGTGGGAGTCTCACTGTGTCACCCAGGCTGGAACGCAGTGGCACGCTCACAGCCACTGCAGTCTTGCACTGCGGGGCTCAGGGGATCCTTCTGCCTTAGCCTCCCAAGTAACTGGAACTACAGGCATGCGCCACCACAGCCGGCTAATTTTTTAATTTAATGTAGAGATAAAGTCTCACCAAGTTGCCCAGGCTGGTCTAAAACCCTTGGACTCAGGCAATTCTCTCTACCTCCCAAATGCTGGGATGACAGGTGTGAGTCACCACACCCAACCAGTGTATTCTTACATGTTTAAATTCAGTCACTTTCAAAATATTCTTTGCTGGATGTGTTTGATGCAATAATACTTGTCAAGACACTTTTTCCACTGCTTAAGACCTTTTGGACTCAGTTTTGATGCCTTCGAGTGCTTCTGCCGTTGTTTCGTTTCACCTCTTCCACATTGGCAAAGTTTCCCTTTGAGGACTTTATTTATCCTGGGAAACAAAACATGTCACTCAGGTTGGTACTAGGGCGGATGGGGAGGGCAGGGCATGGGGGTCATGCTGGTTTGGGTCCGAAACCGCCGAACACTCAGCGTCCCGTGGGTCGATGCGCTTGTAAATCACCCATCGTGAAATGGGCAGGCACCTCGGGAGAATTTCTAGACAACAACTCCCCGAAGCAGAATGCAGCCTCTCCCAACACGAGCTGGCACTCTGAGGCTGACGGGTCCTAGAACACCCCTAGCGGGGGAAGCCTGTGCTACAAGGGGCCCGCCCTCCAAAAAATACCCCCCCTTTTTTTGGTTCCCCCTCATATTCTTTAGTCAAGAACAAGCTTGGAGCTAGGCCCGGTGGTTTGTGCCTGTAATCTCAGCACGTTGGGAGGCCAGGGCAGGAAAACGACTTGAGTCCAAGGTCGGAGGTTGCAGTGACTTGTGATGACACCACTGCATTCCAGCCTGGGCCACAGAGCAAGACCCTGTCAAAAAATAAGCTGGAGTTTTGGCAGAATTCCATCGGGAAAATATAGGGCCCCAGAAGGTAGTCCTGTGTGGAGGTGCAGACTGTGGTCTGTCTTTCCTGGCTGCGCCTTCAGAGGGGCTTAGCTGGGCCTGTGGGGTCTCGGTGGTGGCTGCCTTTCCTGTAGCTGGCGTTCGAGCGGGAGCAGCCCCGGGGCAGCGGTGCACCCTTTGTCTCCCGGTGAGATGTCTCCCTGTTCTGAGAAGACGTCATATGGCTTGCACTTGGCTCCTGGGTTTTTTCTTTTTCCTTTTGTTTTGAACTTTGTGTTTAGAATGTTTTGTCAGCTTACAAGTGGCCCCTCCTGGGGAGGTGGCTGGTCCTCCTGCCTGCCTGAGTCTCTGCATTGCCAGCCCAGAAGCACCCCTGCCTGCCCATCTTGTCGGTTTGCTTCATAAGCGCCCTGGTTGTGTTTTGAAACAGCTGCTGTGTAGAATGGGCAGAGGCAGCCTGAGGGTGTCCCTTGTGGAAGGGCAGCCAAGTCCCGAGGCAGGCGGGTCCGCGGGCAGATATGCCCGCTGGGAGTGAATGGGATGACCTGGCACTACTGACAGTGCAGGAGTCATCGGTGTTCACAGCACGTGGTTCTGTGAATGGACAGCTGACCTCCAAAGTGAACGTGCCTCCAGCCAGTCTTCATGAAGCCTCTGATGTTGCTAAAGCGTGTATGTCTGTCTTCCTTTTTCAGTGCAAGCTCTGTCAGTGAAGGGATAGGACTGTCTGGACCTATTATGGCTCACAAATGGGGAACTTAATCCTGTCAGTAATGTACAGCACATTCACACACCAGATGATTCAACAATCATCTTAGACCAGATGGTGACATCGTGGGGCCTGGAGGGTTTGAGCCAACAAGGCCTCCCGATGCTAGTGTCCCAGCTGCCCAGTGCCCTGTCCAAAGCCCCCATGCCGGCATCTGTGGCTGTTCTTCTCGCCCTCCTTGTGCCAGGGCTGATGGTAGAGACCTTCATGTACCCAGCCAGCACACCCACTCTGACCCAACCCCTGATTTTACAGGAGGCCCTGCAGCTCAGAGGGTATCTGCTTAGTGTTTGTTCACAATCGTGCAGCCCAGTGTGACTCTTGAGCACCTCATTCTAAGTCTTTCATTGTGGCAAAGTCAAACCCCTGTCACCAGGAGCCAAGCCAGACCGGACTCTGCTGTGTGTGTAGCCAACGACATGTAGCCGGGACACACTCAGCCCTGACACCTTAAGGTCCAGCAGCCTAAAGGGCAGAACACGAAGCTATTAAAAGACCCGAGAACTGTTAGACGCTTTTCACTGTCACCTGTCTTTGAGACTTACCTGCTGTAGACTGTTCTGTGGAAATGACACGTATTTATTCTTGATGGCATTTACCAAAAATAAATGATGGTCCCCAGGGAGCCAAGCTCGGTCCCAGTTTGTCAGTGAGGGTGTTTCTGAGTGACCCTGTCTTCAGTGTGCCCACAGCAAACAGAAGAGTGAGAAAGAGCATACCGACCTGGCTCTTACATCTGGATGCGTTGCAACATTTTTTTCTTCTGAGCCAAAAATTAGGAAGACTGAGTAAAAATAGACTCAGCTGAATAGCTGACAACACCCTTTACTGAACAGTGACACAACACGGAAGGCTGCGGCCACTGTGCTCTCAAAGCTGCTGTGGAGTAATAATAGCTACAACTGAGTACCTGCAACTAGCCACACTCGGTCCTCATGCTGTTGTGGGAAGGGTCGTCTGCCTTGCTTTACAAACGGAGGCAGGCCAGGGGAGCCAAGTCACCGTCAGGTCACATCGCAGCACAAGCCTGGCTCAGAGCCGGTTTCCCCATGGGACTCAGCCGTTCCCACTGGGAAGGCTTTCAAACATAGGTGGTGAAGGCATGAGCTTCTGTTAGAGCAAGCGTCCACCTCCTCTTGTACACGGATTTACTAAGGCCTGTGCGGAGGACCGGGAAAGAGACCCATGAGCCTCCTGCCCTACAAGCTCAGGGCTGAGGTCACAGTTGAGTAGCTAGGTGAGTAGGGGGCGGGGCGGGGGCTGCTGTGAGACGGCGGGCTCGCTCTGGGGATCACAGGGCATCAGAACCCAAATGGGAGCTAGTACCAAGCCCCGTTTTAGAGTGGGCAGCAGGAGCAGAGGCCTGGGCTTGGCCGTGGAACAGACGGGAACCCGGGGCATCTGTCTCCATGCCCAGGCCCTTTGCTCTGCAGAGCACTGAGACGAGTGCTCCAGAGGGGTGGGACCAGGGTTCTTGCCCAGGCCTCCCTCTAGTTAGACCCTGAAGTGCTGAAGTCTGGGCCACACAGGTGGTTTTGCCATCTGCCACCATAATTACGATAGGACTTCGAAGCTCTGCCCTGGGATGGGGTCACTGGGGTCTCTGCGCTCTGAGTCGGGGGCCTGTTCTTCAGGGATGGGTTTAGGGACAGCCCTGTTGAGAGTCCAGCCAGACACAAGAGTCTGAGCTCCCAACCAGAGTGTTCTCCCAGAGCCTGGAATACTGCTTGCCTCCTCAAGTCACCTTCTCTGTGACCACAAGCTTGCTGATGACGTGAACACAGTCAGGCCCAAGGAACACTCCTTGCTCCAGCCGTCACAGCGTCCTCGGTTCAGCCTCTTTCCAGGCAGAACAGAACCATCTCACTCCCGCCGTGGTGGTGCTGACCACACAGGGTTCACGGTCACATTCGTCACACCAAGCCAGGGCTTTACCGACACCATCAGGCTGGATTTCTCAGTCACCCACCACCCACTACATTTTTAATAGCCTTTGTCACCTATGTATTTTTTCAGCTTGAAATAAACTGACAAAGCAAAAAAATAAAAAGAATTATCTGTACTTACTATGCAGATGTCAAAAAGAACACAGTAGACCCCTGGACAGGGACGGTCTTCCAAAACGCAGTGCTGGGGTAGGACATCAGTGTGCTTGTGAATGTGTCACTCACCTCTGGAACAAAACTCGGGAAATGGGACACAGCAGTTACACTGCAGAGGACATGTATACTTTTCCCCCTGCACCGGCATATAATGCATACTGTTTTGTAATTGGCTTTTGGGGGAAAAAAACGAGGATGCTGCGAACACTCCCATTATTAAATATTCTCGAGTTTGTGCGTGTGTCCACAGCATCAGAGTACTCCCCTTAACTGTGTACGTGACATCATAGCTTCCCTCGGGGGCAAAGGCACATTCTGAGGAGAAATTCCTCGATGTGGGTTAGGGTTAAACTTCCATGGGTTCATCTGACCTGAAGTGCACTCATTTTACCTTGTCTTTCTGGGCTCCTGGAGAACATCTGCAGCTTCTCTGTCTGCCGGCCCTGTCAACTATTTCTTCTGACTTGGATTCTGCCTTGGCCCTCGGAAACAAGCCTGGAGACATCCTAGTGATGCCTGTATCCTAGTGATACCAGCATTTAAGTGACCTGAAATGCATGTATGGAAGTAGTGATCATGGGTGTAATATCTTTCTGGAGGGCAGTTAAGCAGTGACAGCATTGAATGTCGCCCCAGCACAGTGGCCTAGGCCGGGCACGGTGGCTCATGCCTGCAATCCCAACACTTTGGGAGGTGGAGGTGAGAGGATTTCCTGAGTCCAGGAGTTTGAGGCTAGCCTGGGCAACATGGCAAGACCTCATCTCCACAACAAATCAAAAAACCAGCTGGGCGTGGCAGTGCACACCTGTAGTCCCAGCTGCTTGGAAGGCTGAAGTGAGAGGATCACCTGTGCCCAGGAGGTTGAGGCTGCAGTAGCTGTGAGCGTTCCACTGCACTCCAGCCTGGGGTATGGAGTGAGACTCCAACTCAAAAAAAAAAAGTGGTATAAAGATGAAACCCGGGAGCCTCCAGAGTCCCGCTTCAGTAAGTTGTGGCAAATCCACCCCCATGGAATCCTACATAACCTTAAGAATGACTCGCAAACCTGTTGGGCCAGAAGGTCCTATTCAGAATCTGATGGCCAGGTGCAGTGGCACACGCCTGTGATCCCAACACTTTGGGGTGCTGAAGCAGGAGGATCACTTCAGCCCAAGAGTTTGGGATCAGCCTGGGCAACAGATCAAGATGCCGTCTCTAGTTTTAAAAAAGGCGGGGCATGGGGGCGCACGACTGTAATCCCAGCACTTGGGGAGGCCGAGGCGAGGATTGCCTGAGCCCATGGGTTTGAGACCACCCTGGGCAACTTGGTGAGTCCTCATCTCCACAATAAACCAAGAGAAGAAAACTCACCAGGCGTGATGGCACATGCCTGTAGTTCCAGCTACTTGAAAGGCTGAGGCGGAAGGATCACCTGAGTCCAGCAGGTCGAGGCTGTGGCGGCCGTAAGTGTGCCACTGCACTCCAGCCTGGGCAACAAAGTGAGACTCCAACTCAAAAAAAATGAAGTCTGCTGTCAATTTCATTCATTCATGGTTCTCTGAAGTCCATCCATGGAGGTCCCCACGTGCAAACTCCTTGACGTTGATCTCGGCTGGCATTAAGTCATCCCACCACCCAGAGAGTTCTGTAGACAGTAGGATCCACCATCCCCTCTGCCTGTTGAGATCTATAGAGCACAGACCTCACCCAGAGGGGGCCAACCACTGTCACAGCCTCAGCACCCTGTCTGTCCTGTGATGACACCTTGTGCTGCTGTATCTGACCTGGGGGTCTCTCCTCCCCATGGGTGGAGTTTGGGTCTGACCTGCTCATTGCCATGTCCACAAGCTTCAGCTGGCGCCTGCGTGTGTGCGCCTCTTCGAAGAATGCTTTCACAGGTGATCTGCAGTCAACTAACAGACAAGAAACAGGAACTTGGAACCTCAATTAAGTGCAGCATTATCCCCCTAAAAGCAGTTGGCTCTTCTCATGAGGAGCCCCATGTCTTGGTCTGTAACAGAATACCCGAGCCTGGGTAACTCTTAATGGAAAGGAATTTACTTCTTACAGTCGCGGAAGCTGTAAGTTCAAGGTCAAGGGGCTGCACCCGGTGAGGCCTTCTTGCTGGTGGGGGGCCCTGCAGAGTCCCCATGGTGAGGGGACCGAACTGCCAGCTCAGTTCTGTCTTGCGTGGGTAAAGCCACCAGTCCCACCCCGTGATACCCATGTATTCATCAACCCATTAATCCTTCGTCCACGAGTGAACGAATCCATTCATGACGGAGGCCTGCAGGGCCCAATCCTCTGGGAGGTCTTGTTGCCTCACACGGTTACACCGTGTGAGGTACACTTGGGGCACAAGCATCTAAGCCACAGCGATGCATGTTGAACACACTGCACTCAGTTGTTACATTTTGGATTTCACCAGCAGAAATTTTACATACCTAGACTGACTTACAAACTATTATAGCAAAAGCTTGTGATCCCTGGCCTAAAGCCATACTCGGTGCCCAGGTGGGAATCTGAGCATGTGATGGGAAAATGCTGAGACAACAGAGAAGAATGGAGTCTTGCTAGGGTGGTGGCTCACACCTGTCATTCCTGTGTTTTGGGAGGCCGAGGAGAGAGGATCGCTTTGTTATAGCCAACCACGAATAAATCGCCAACACGCCAAGAAGTTTAAAGTTGAGCCCTTTATTCGCCAGCAGTCCACAGCAGGCTCGTGCCGGAAAGAAACTCTCGACCCCGAATGAAGCAAGCAAGGGGTTTATAAAGGACAAAACCACAGTTTCATCAGTCAGTTGGGGGGCAACCAGGAAAGTTCAGTCATGGAACATTAAGAACAGTTAATAGAACAGTAACAATTATAAGCCGGGCTTGGTGGCTCAGCCTGTCATCCCGCGCCTTTGGGAGGCTGAGGTGAGTGGATTGCCTGAGCCCGCGGGTTCGAGACCCGCCTGGGCAGCGAGACCTCATCTCTACAATAAATCAAAAAATCAGCCGGGCGTGGTAGCGCGCGCCTGTAATTCCAGCTACTTGGAAGGCTGAGGCGGAAGGATCGCCGGAGCCAGCAGGTTGAGGCTGTGGTGGCCGGGAGCTGCCACGGCACTCCAGTCTGGGCGAGAATGAGACTCCAATTCAAAAAAAAAAAACAAAACAATTATAGAACAGTTTATCTTGAGCAGTTACAGAACAGCTTATCTGGGCTTCCTGCCAAGCAGGATGTAGTTTACTGCTTACTGGAAGGCTGGGGTAGTCACACAGAGTTGGGGTGAGAGGGGGAACTGAGAGGCCAAACGGAAGAACTACTATAAAATGGAGTTGCCTTGGTTAGGTCACTAACAGCCATTTTATGAGGTCACTAACAGCCGTTTCAGCTTGAGCCCAGGAGTTCGAGACCAGCCTGGGCAAGGTAGTGAGGCCCCAAAAGTAAAGAATCCAAAATATGTGTGCACCAGCCAGGCCAGTGGCTCACGCCTGTCATCCCAGCACTTTGGGAGACGGAGGCAAGAGGACTGCCTGAGCCTGCGGGTTTGAGACCAGTCCAGGCAACTTGGTGAGACCTCAGTCTCTACCATAAATAAAACAATTAGCCGGGCATGGTAGCACACACCTGCAGTTCCGGCTACCTGGAAGGCTGAGGAGGAAAAGTCGCCGGAGGCCAGCATGGCGACGATGCGCTGGCTGTGAACATGCCACTGCACTCCAGCCTGTGGGCGACAGAGTGAGACACCAATTCGAAAAACAGTGATGATAATAAAGTAAAACACGTGTGCATCCTGAAAGACCAGACCGAGAGCGGAAATGCCATTTTTCACCTTGTTCTTAAATACTAATACAATGATGAGAAAGTAGAAGCTATGTTTTGGAGAAATGCATACTTTAGGTAAAGATTAACCTTGCCAACTTTGACTTTTCGGAAACAGACTTCCTGGTACCGGGCATCGGGCATCAAAGGTGTCTCGTGGCTTTTGTAAAGAGCGTCTGCAAGGCCTAAGACTCACACGTTAGGCAAACCACAAAACTTGGGATAACAAAAGTTATGCAGATTGCAGGACTTGGGATGGCTCAGGGGGGTGCGGATGGGGATTCGAGCACCCAATTTACTCCAGGAAATTGGGTGCTGTCTGCAGGGAAGTCAAGGATCCCCCGCAGCTGTCTGCTGGGAAGGCGGAGGAGATACGGGAAGGGCACCCTCCATTAGCGCTAAGGAACGTTACTAGGAACGTACAGGAGCGCTAGAATCCTTACCGCGCCCTTCTCTAGGGCTGTGGTAACGTGGGCGACGTTAGGGGGTCTCCGTGCCACAGACCTCCGAGACGTTCGCAGGTGGCCGGCAAGGAAGTCACCGCCGTCACCCCTGCCTGACTGCAACACCCCCGAGGGAAGGGACTCAAGCCGGGCCGCAGGAGCTCCGGGCCACGCTCGCCCAGAGTGCAGGCCACCTCCGGGCTGGGGGAAGGGAACCTTTCCTAAAGAAATCTTTTCTTTCCTCGCCTCTGTGTGTGTTGCAACGCTTCGCATCACTGGGATCTCCGGTTTGCCGCGCACACCTCGGCTCGCCGGCCCCTCGCCCGCTCCACCCGGCCGCCCTCGCCCGAGCCGCGCCCTGACACGTCCGCCCGCACACACCCCACACCGAGCCGGGCGGCGTGGCCCCCGGCGTCGGCGAGGTGGAGGCCCGGGAGTCCAGGAGCTGCGCAGCCGCCTTTCCAGGGCGGCGCGCGCCCCGCGGCCCGCAGTGTGCGGGGAGG
>NW_007070748.1:25387-31869 GCF_000164805.1 Carlito syrichta | reverse complement strand
CGATCCTTCCGCCTCGGCCTTCCGAGTTGCTGGGAGTGCAGGCGTGAGCCCCGCACCCGCGCATACTCTTCCTGTGCGAAGTGGGGCTGCTGACCTGTCTGTGTCTGCGTGTCGCGGACAGTGAGGTTCACGGAAAAGGAGGCTGTCGGTCCCTCTGGGCCCCACATTGGGGATTCCTCTGCTTGAGGGTGGTCGAGGTCGGTAGAGCTGGGGTGACTGCTTCAGTGTTGTTCAGGGAGGAGGTGACAGAGCAACTGGACCCCAGGCAGCACCGCGCAGCCCCCTTTGCGGCTCTTCAAGGTGTCTGTGTGTCTCAGCTGCCTGTGGTCCGGATGAGGAGGAATGGCCCCACTGGGTTTTAGTTCTTGGCAAGCGTTTGTCGACGACCATTCAGCTGACTTTTGGCATCCGGTTCGCTCTCCAGAGTTTAAGTTGTGCTCAGGAAGCAGATTTGGCCTTCCAGGGGCAGATTAGTCGTCGCTAGATGGTGAGATTCCTGAGGCAGGGACCATGTCTGTCATGTTCAGTACCAGGTCCTCAGTCTCCAGATACGAGTTTTCGTGAATAAGTGGGGGTTTGCCAAGAGGGACATTCAGAGGTTGGTGCTCCCTGAACTACAAACCCAGCAAGTTGGATTATCGTTGCACCCCAATACATGGCACCTAGTAGGTGTTCAGTGAACACCTTGCAGAGGTGCCTCAACTGGAGCCAGGAATCTGTGAGAGGAGACAGGGATGCCCAGCCGACCTGAACCGTAGAACACACGTATTGTGAGGCTGGGGCGAGAGAATCGTTTGAGCCAGGAGTTCTGGGCTGTAGGGCACTGCAAGAAGGGCGAACCAGCCCAGGTCCGAAATGGAGCAGTCAGGACTCCACGCTGATCAGTAGTGGGGTTGCACACGTGAACGGGCAGCACAGTGAGACCCCCATCCCGACCAAAAAAAAGGATGTGTGGGGGAGGGTGATCAAGAGTGTTTAGTGCCAGGAAGGTTTGTGTTTTCTTCCTGGTCTTTCCGCCTGAAGGTGCAAGGAGCACGTGTGCTCGTGTGTTGCTGGAGAAGTCCTTCCTTGGCCCCAGCACACCACGAGGAAAGCCAATACTGAAGACAGTGGGAGCCACAGGAGAGTCTGGAACAAGGGAGAGAGTGAACGGGAACGTGGCCATGTGGAGGACAGACTGGGGACAGGCAGGCCGGTGGGGAGCAGGCAGCAATTCTGCAGTACTGTGGGGGTTGAGTCAGAGTGGGCGGATGGTGGGGATGGGGTAGAATCCATGGACTTGGGCCCTACTTGGATATGATGGCCTCGTTGCCTGACTAGCTGTGAGGGAGACTCCAGGGAGGTGCCTTGGCCGAAGAGGCTGAGGGCTGCTCCCTGTCGGGGAGGCCTCTGCAACCCCCTGCCCTGGGGGCTGGAAGCCAGGGTGTTGAGCATCGGAGCCGCACAGGGTGACAGAGGGCTGCCTGCAGCTGCAGAAGACAGGCTGGAGCACTCTGCGGACACCTGGAGGGCGTGTCAGGGTTGCCAGGTGATATGATGGGAGGAAAGGACCCAGGGATGTTGGGAACCCTGAGTGCAGAGAAGCCATGGCCCCAGAGTTGGGGGTGCTCGGGGTGACCGACCCTTCACCCCAGTCGTTCAAGATAACTGAGCCTTGGTACCACTTGAGGACAAAGCTTCACACACTCTGGGGAGAGCCCCGTTGTGTTTTAAGTTTCCGCCTTACTGCGGTCTGGAACTGATGTAAGGTACGATAAAAACATGACCCACGGATCATTGAATTGCTGGGACATGCTGAAATGCTCTGTGACTGCACATGAGAAGGGGTGCAGGGGTAGGACTCGATGCAGGTGACAGCAGAGCCGAGGAGGTGGCGGCAGGGACACCAACAGACAGGAGTTGCAACTGGGAGGCTCGTTCAGGAGGCACGTGCCAGCTTGGGGTCTGTGGGGGGAGCTGGGGCCAAGAGGTTGGGTCAGTCCGAGGTGGAGGCGGTGATGGCGGCAGCAGCCCATGCAGGGTCTCCCGGCAGCGCAGAGCGCGCATTCCTGAGGGGCGCTTGGAGCAAGGACAGGCCCAGGACAGCCTCCCGCGTCTGAGGGTATCAGGAGAGAGGGTGGTGGGGCTGGAGGCGGCGGCGGTGGAGAGCGGGGGGCAGCCACACAGAGGCCGAGGAGACCGGGACTGAGACGGGCTTGTGGGCTGCTCAGGGGTCTCCGAGGCAGCCTGGAAGAAGGGGAGACGGAACCGGGGTGGTCTTGGCCCTGAGGTTATGGGCAGGAGTGGAGGAGGCGTTGGTGCAGAGGGAGAGCGAGGAGGATCGGGAGACGTTCCCACAGCAGGCGAGGGAGGGCAGGCGACCCCGGGATCCGGTGCACTAGGCCGGGGTTTCATGCAGGGCCCTTGGTCCATGTGCGGGAAGGCCCTGGGGTAGCTGGGTGGCAGCTTGGTGCCTGGGCCCAGGTGGCACCAGGATGGCTCCGCAGCACATGGTCGCATCTAGACCAGCAGGGCTCCAGGGCAGAGGGGAGCCAGACCACTGTCTCCCAAAGTCCTCTCCCCCGTCTGGCCGGAGTCGGGCAGGCCCACCTCAGCCCTGGCTCCCGCCAGCAGAGCAGCCTCTCACTGCAGCCTCAGTCTGTGGACCCCGAGGGCTGAGGTCTTCTTCCCAAGGGTGGAGGCTCAGGTGCGGGGAGGCCCCAGTGGGGCTCAGGGTGCTGGGTGTTCCTGCCGCTTGCTGGCAGGTGAGTAGAGCCCTCTGGCTGTGCTGTCTTGGCGTGTGGGGGTATCAGGGCGGTGAAGGGGGAGGCTGCCCAGAGGCGCTCTGGTGGGTGGGGTCTGCGGGGACACCAGGACCCCAGCCTCCTCACGGGCTTCTCCTCTCCCCCAGTCATCTGCAAGCAGCAGGCCCCAGAGCTGGAGCCAGCTGCAGCCTTGCCGCCCCTGCCCCAGCCCCCGCTGGCGCCTGCCGCGCCCGTCCCGCAGGCCCAGGGCACACCGTCCATGGACGAACTCATCCAGCAGAGCCAGTGGAACCTCCAGCAGCAGGAGCAGCACCTCCTGGCCCTCAGACAGGTAGAGGCTCTCCCCGCCGGGCCCTGGGTGTCTGGAGCTTCTGCCGCGGTGCCGCGGGCGTGCATCGGAGGGGGTCCCGGGCCTTGGTGAGGATGCATGCTCCATGCCAAGTCATCCGCTGCTTTCCAGTCCAGTGAAGTTGCGTGTCACTCGGGGGAGGCTCCAAGTGGGACTGTGGGCCAAGTGGACACATTTTGAGTTTAGTAACAGTTGCCGCTGGTGGTCTCTGGTACCTGCTGCTGGCCCCAGGGCCTCAGCCACCCCCACTGTCGGTGGAAGGACAGGTTTGCCCCAGTGCGTCGTCTGGTCCTCTTGCCGAGTACGGCAAGGGTGAGTTGCCCGAAAAACAAGGCAAGTGGCGCGTAAGGCCTCCAGAGCGCCAGCCCTGGTGCTGTTGCCAGATCCAGGGCGTCACATCATGGTCATATTGCTGTCAGCAGGACATTCCAGAAGGCTCTCCCTCGGTGTCCACAGACTAGACAAGCCAGCCCTGAGCTGACCTGTGTCCCTGACAGTAGTTTTTACGCATCCTGTGGGCAGAACCCGGCACTGTGTATAAGTTGGGCTTCCCCGACAGCATATGAGGTTGCTCCTCTCGCTCCACCAGGACCGTGATGTATCCTCTCCCTATCGTCTGTCATATCATCACTCATTCTTCTTTGTTTTTGAGGGGGCAGTTTTGTTTGTTTTTGCAGAGTCTCACTCCGTCGCCCAGGCTGGAGTAGTGCGGTGGCGCAGTCGTAGCTCACTGCAGCCTCAACCTCCTAGGCTCAAGCAGTCCTCCCATCTCAGCCTCCCAGAGTGCCGGGACTCTGGGCATACGCCACCGTGCCTGGCTAGTTTTTGTGGGTTTTTTGGTCAGTCTCTGACCTGATTTTTATGCCTGCTGCACAGAGAGCCAGTTCCCTGAGACGGCAGCTGATACAGTAGGGAAAGAGTCTATCACCGGCTGCCCAGGTTATGGGAGATATTTCTCAAATCGGCCTCCCTAAGAAACCCAAGCGTGGGTGCGTTTTTGGGTTGGGTCTCGCGCCGGCGCCCAGGTTGGCGTGCAGTGGCACAGTCACAGCTCACCACGGCCTGAGCCCAGGAGGCTGCCTCCGCTTCCCAAGTAGCTGGGGCTACCAGCGCCGCTACACCCAGCTAATTTGTGTGTTTTTTGTAGAGAGGAGGTCTTGCTGTGTTGCCCGGGCTGGTCTCAAACTTCTGGCCTAAAGCAGTTCTCCTGCTTCAGCCTCTCAAAGCTGTGGGATTGTAGGTGTGAGCCACCATGCCTGGCAGGCTGTAGTTTTTGAAGATCATTTGGCAGCCAGGAGCTAGGGAACAGACACTGCCGACTGGTTGGGGATGGATCACAGAGGTGTGGAAGCTCTTTGTGCACAGAGGTATGCAAGTCAGCTCCGTGGTATGGGTCGTGGATGCGCCTGGGGCCAGTTGGTCCACAGGATGCAAAGTTGGAGAATCACTTCCGAGAGGTTTTGCATCAGCAGTTAAGGAAGCTCCAAGTCAAGTGGCCCCAGTGACCTGACCCCGGGCAGGAAGCCTGGATAGAGGAAGCACTGGGGGACCGTGGCTGGTGACCTCTAATATCTGCCTACAGCTGTACAGAAAGACGTGTGGGAGGCAGCTCATAGGGGCCCTGGGGAGGTCTGTGGCATCCGGCATCATCACTGGGGAGGAACAAGCTCATGAGTCTCACGGTGGCTTTCCTGGGGCCAGGACTTGGAGGTGGTCCGTTTTCGGCGACTGTTCTCAGGTGAAACAGCCATATGTGTGTTCACATGAAGAGGAGGCTGTTTCAAGGTGTAGACACCACAGGCTTGTTCCCTTTTTTTATTTTCTTGAGCCAGAGTCTCTGTCACCCAGGCTGGAGAGCAGTGGCAGATCACGGTCACCTCCGCCTCGGCCTCCCAGGGTGCTGGAATCATGGGCATGAACCCCGTTGCCTGGCTTGGCCCCTTCGGAGTCACACCGCAGCTTTGCAGGACCTGGCTCGGCACAGCTTTCACCCGTGGCCCTGTGTCACGCTTACACAGGTGGTCCCAGGGTATCACGGTGTGGCCCAGGCTACTCTTGAGTCCCCTCCCGGCCACAGGTGTGAGCCCCGTGCCTACTGTTTTCTGTTTCTGTGTGACAGGCTGAAGGTCCCTATTGCTCTGTGTGTGAGATGTTCCTTGGGGACCGAGAGGGCAGACGTTGTCTCCAGCGTGTGGCTGTCTTCTCTGCTCCACGTGCTCCAGGGCTGGACAGATGCGTGGCAGTGTGAGGGGCGGACGGTCTTGTGCGGGCCTGGCCGTGCTGAACGTTGTCCTTGCGTGCCTTCCAGGAGCAGGTGACGGCGGCCGTGGCCCATGCGGTGGAGCAGCAGATGCAGAAGCTGCTGGAGGAGACGCAGCTGGACATGAATGAGTTCGACAACCTGCTGCAGCCCATCATCGACACCTGCACGAAGGATGCCATCTCGGTGAGGCCCACGGGGCTGGGAGCCCACCTCCCTCCTGGGCACCTCTGCGCCACTGCCCTGGGCTGGCGGTGTGCTCTTGGGAGCCATGGGGACCTGGGGAGCCCCCGCTTGCTCACCCGCGGGCCGGGCTGTCGCAGGCCGGGAAGAACTGGATGTTCAGCAATGCCAAGTCGCCACCGCACTGCGAGCTGATGGCAGGCCACCTCCGGAACCGCATCACAGCCGATGGGGCACACTTCGAGCTGCGGCTGCACCTCATCTACCTGATCAACGACGTGCTGCACCACTGGTGAGTGGTGGGGTCTGTCCCACGCCAGGGTCGCTTGTCCACAGGGCCCCAGGGGTCTGTCTGCGGGTCGGAGGTTGGCCCCAGCATCCCACACACGCTCGTCCCTGGCCAGACCCCCCGGGACCCTGGCCCGCCTGGGCTCCGTGCCCCCCCAGAGTCCTCTTGCTGCCTTCTCAGTCCCACCTCCTTGGCCTCTGCCCGGTCCCCCTCACTCCCCTGCCACAGGCGCTTGCTTGCTGTCGAGGCCCCTCCCGTGGGGGTCTCCTCCTTCCTGCCTTTGGGGCTCTGGGGGCCATCTTTGCCGCCCAGCCTTCGGCGCCTTTCCCCGGGACTGGGCAGATGGCACTCTCTGTGTCCGTGGGGTCTCTGCCAGAGTTTACAGAGCAGCAGAAACCTCGGCCAGAGGCAGGAGGCACGCTGCCAGTGAGACGTGCGAGAACACAGCCACCCAGCCACCACTTGCTCCTGTTTGCCAGCAAAGGAGGGACGTGGCTCCAGCGAGAGCTCCGGGAGCCAGCCAGGCCTCCCTGCCCGCATGCCTCCGTCCGCCTCTCCTCGCGCCCAGCCCAGCCACCCCCCTGCCTCCCCTGGGCAACAGGGCTTGCCCAGCCCCCGCCGCCCCCCCACCCCATCTTTTTCTCTTCTGCTTGGACG
>NW_007070748.1:23263-25267 GCF_000164805.1 Carlito syrichta | reverse complement strand
CGTCCCGCCCCCGCACAGCGCACCCCTCACCTGTGCCGACTCCTTGTGCTGCCCAGCTGTCCTCCCACACTGTCCCCTGTCCGTCCCCCCCCCCGCCGCTCGCACTCTCCCTCCAAGCTGCTCCCTTGTCCCGGCCCCACCCCGCGAAGCGTTGCTCCTCACCTGGTACGTCAGAGGCCTGGGGGACTAGAGGTGCCCCTCCCACCTAAGGTGCCCGGCCCTGTCCGTGGTCTTGCACTGGCAGGCGGTGTAGACAAAGCCTGGCCCCACAGCAGCCACCCTTTGTCACACGTGGGGGCTCTTATGGTAGGCCCACCCACCATAAGGGGCTCTTATGGTGGGCGCCACCCAGAAGGGAAGGCCATTTCACGGACAAGGTGACCAGGGCGAGGGGCCTTGCTTCAACCAGCCCCTAACCATGTCCTCTCCTTCCTCTCTCGCTGTGTGTCCCTTGTGCCCCCGAGCCCTGGTGACAGCCCTGGTCCTGTGGGATCCCAGCTATCGCCCAGCCAGCTTGGAGGCCCAGTTCCCAGCGGGCATAGGGGGCTGTGGCCGGAGCTGAGGGTAGTAATGGGTGTGTGGCCAGGTCCCTGATGGGTGGAAGGTCTCTCTCTCTCACAGCCAGCGCAAGCAGGCTCGGGAGCTGCTGGCTGCCCTGCAGAAGGTCGTGGTGCCCATCTACTGTACCAGCTTCCTGGCCGTGGAGGAAGACAAGCAGCAGAAGATAGCCCGGGTGCGTGGGTACCAGGCCGGGTGGTGGGGCTGGGACACGCAGCCTCCCTTCCCCCCTGACCCGGCCCCTCCCTTCTCCACACCAGCTCCTGCAGCTCTGGGAGAAGAACGGCTACTTCGATGACTCCATCATTCAGCAGCTGCAGAGCCCAGCCCTAGGGCTCGGCCAGTACCAGGTGAGTGCCGCCCAGCCGTGCCTCTCCCAGAGCCTGGGCAGGTGCCAGGAGGGCTTGTGCACAAGGGGGCAGCCGCTGCCGCACGAGAGCCCCCGTCCCCTGCCTGTGCTGGCAGCTGGTGCCGCTGGCAGGGTCCCAGAGACATCTTCCAGCCAGGACCCAGGTGTGCCCCTGAGCTGTCACCGCACACTGTATGCAGGTGGCCCGGGGGAGGCTCTGCTGTGGGGCATCCCGGCCTGTCTGCTCCGTCCAGGGGCACACTTCCATGGCACAGGAGCCTGGAGGCTCAGCTGTGCTTGAGAGGACTCAGCGGGTCATGGACCCCCCCACCCCTCTGGGAGACTCGGCGAGGGCACGGAGGGGAGGCCTAGATCTCCTCTCTGTCTCTGGAGCAGTCCCAGCCGGAAACGGGCGGGGCACCCCTTCACTCGGGTCAGAAGGACAGCCTCCTGCAAGTCCTGGTTTGAGGGTCCCTCTGGCTGTCCTACTCTGTGACCATGCTTAATGCACCCTCCCCCAGGGAGATAGCTTTGTCCCCAGAAAGCGCGTTTCACCTGCTGCCCAGTTTGACCCGGTGTCGGCTTCAGATGAGCTCAGGGTCGGCCCTCGGGCTGCAGCTGGAGGCTCATTCCCTGGTTTGGTGGCAGCCGCTCACGTGTACTGAGCCATGTCACACTGGGTCCTTCCCTCGTGGCATTTCACTGAGGTCTTCCCAAAGCCATGGAGGTGGGTCCATTCACTGCCCCATGTTGCAGATGGGGAAACTGGAGCTCGGGGAGGTTATGACTTGCTCAGCCACGCCGCGAGTAGGAGGTGCATCCTGTGAGCGTGTCTGAGAACGCAGCTGTGCTAGAGCCATGTCCTGTCACCGTGCCTCTGGCCGGCTCCCACCCTGGGGTCGTTAAGACCGCGCTGACTGTTTCCTGTGACAGCCACCAGTCCTGGGCCCCTAGGCCCTACTGTTCCTCCAGAAGGCCGTGTACTGAGTGGTGTCCTTTCCCCCCAGGCAACTCTCGTCAGTGAGCACTCCTCGGTGGTCCAGCCACTGCAGCTGGCCTTCCAGCAGCAGGTCCAGACCCTCAAGACGCAGCACGAG
>NW_007070748.1:20549-23227 GCF_000164805.1 Carlito syrichta | reverse complement strand
CCGCCGCCGCCTGCCCCACCTCCTGCCCCTGCGCCCACGCCAGCCATGCCACCCACCACCCAGCCTGGTATGCAGCCCTGGGCCCCACCCCCGGAGGCAGCTCCCAAGGCTGGTGACCATGAACCAGCAGGCACCCTGCCCTGAGTCCTCACCTGCCCCTAGAGCCAGACTCTAAGCCATTCGCAAGCCCAGTCCTGGGGACTTCAGAGGTCAACCCACTGTCCTAGAAAACAGAGGAAAGGGACCCAGCCATTTTGAAAGACTAGGGCAACTTTCACATCACACCACAAGGACAGAGCGTGGCCTGGAAACAGCCGGTGTCACTTCTGAGCAAAAGCAATACAAACTCTTAACCAGTGAAGTCCAGCCAGGGACTTGAAGATATGTGGTGACCAGACAGAATGTGGCCCAGGAACGTGCGGATGGGCGGGCACAGGGAAGCCTCGTAAGCTGACTCTTGCGGTGGGGAGCGGTCTTTTAACCTGATACAGAAAAGGTGTCCTGTCCGACTTGGTGTGCAAGCCGTTTAGAAACTAACGTTATGATGGCAGAGGGAGGCCTGTTTCCCGCAAAGCTGTCAGGGAGCGGGTGTGTGTCATGTGTGAGGTCAGGATAGGATGTCCCCATCCCCTTCCTGGCGGCGGTGTGTCACCATTTTCATGGCGATCACAAGCAGGAGCTTGGCCCCTGCAGTCCACCCTGGGCTGGCTCTGGGTGGGGTGGTCAGCAGGGCCTCCCTCTGACCGACCGCCCGCCTGCCCCTCTGGGTCTAGATGACAGCAAGCCCCCTATCCAGATGCCCGGCTCTTCCGAGTACGACGCCGCCGGAGGGGTCCAAGACCCTGCAGCGCCCGGTCCCCGGGGCCCTGGGCCCCACGACCAGATCCCGCCTAACAAGCCACCTTGGTTTGACCAGCCTCACCCCGTGGCTCCGTGGGGCCAGCAGCAGGTATTTCCTGAGACCGGTGGGCAACGGGCAGCCACACGCCCTCCTGCGCCGGTGGGTGGGCACTGGGCAGCTGGAGCCGGGCAGGTGAGAGCTGTCTTCTCGGGGCAGGGCGGGAGGGTCCGGTCCTGGTGTCGCTCCCCACGCCTGGCTCGCTCGGAGCCCTCAGCGTGGAGCCTCTTTCCTCCGTGAGTCCAGGGGACCCGTGTCCTCCTCGGCCAGCTCAGCAGGTGCTGGTTGTCCTGGCATACTCACAGCCACTGCGGCCTCTACCTGCTGGGCTCAGGCAATCCTTCCGCCTCGGCCTCCCGAGTGACTGGAACCACAGGCGCATGCCACCACACCTGGCTGGTTTTTTTATTTATTGCAGAGACGAGGTCTCGCCAAGTTGCCCAGGTTGGTCTCGAATCCCTGGGCTCCGGCAATCCTCTCACCTCCGCCCCCCAAAGTGCTGGGATTGCAGGCTTGAGCCACCGTGCCTGGCAGGAGCAGGGTGGTTTGTGAGGAGACAGAGGGTGGGCCTGTCAGGCTGGCCCTGGAGGCCATGAGGCAGCGTTATGGAGCTGAGATGCTGCTGGGGCCTGGCCTCTTCCGGCCAGGGTCAACTCACACGGCTCTGTGCTGGGTGGCACCCAACCCTGGGGGCGTGGTCCACGTGGCCTGCCCTGGTGACTCCGGGTCCACAGGAGAGGTTCGTTGGCGGGTGCAGCTCTGCGCTCCCCGCCCCCTGCTCCCAGTCAAGGGCGCACTTACTGAAGACTGGCCATCCACAACGACTCCCCAACTCTATGTGTTGGCCGGGAGTCATGGTACACGGGCCCCCATGGGCGCCCTCTGATGGGGAGTGGTTCAGGTCCCTGTTAGGCGGTTGTGGAGACAGTCTCAGGGTCTCTGGGCTCAGGTACAGGCCCCCAAGCGGGGGCTGCCCAAGGCCTGCCGTGTGCATGCCTGGCCTGTCTACTGCATTGAGAGGCAGTTCCAGGTGTCAAAAGATCAAGCTCTCTGGTCTACCTTGAGATCGGGGGGAGGGGTGGAGTGGTAGCGCCCAGCCAGCCTCTGCGGGAGCTGACTGGCCGTGTCTGGGCACATTCTCAGCTCAGCCCATCTGTGGTTCCCACTACCCCAGTTGGCACCTGCAGCTCCAGCCTGGAGGCGGCCAGACAGTGGCTGGTGGGACCTGCCACCGGCCATCTTGCCTTCAGGCTGAGCCTGGCTGAGGGCGTGAGGGCAAGGGGTGTCTGGGAGCAGCCCCAGGAGACGGCCTCGTGCAGGGGTGCTGGCACGAGGAATCTCTGCTCCCTGTTGAGGCTGAAGTTGCCCCCCTGCCACGCAGGGGCTTGCCCAGCCTGTGTGCCATGCAGGTGCCAGCAGCCAGAGCCCCTAGCACCGAGGGGCCGAGCGAGGCTGGCGGTGGCAGCACCGGGCCTGGGCTGGGGCGGCCCTCATGCCCAGCCCGGGGCTCACGCCGCGCCTTGCCTTGCAGCCCCCGGAGCAGCCGCCCTACCCACATCACCAGGGGGGGCCCCCCCACTGCCCGCCCTGGAACAGCAGCCACGAGGGCATGTGGGGCGAGCAGCGCGGGGACCCTGGCTGGAACGGCCAACGCGACACGCCCTGGAACAGCCAGCCCGACCCTGCCTGGAACAGCCAGTTCGAGGGCCCCTGGAACAGCCAGCACGAGCAGCCGCCCTGGGGCGGGGGCCAGCGCGAGCCGCCCTTCCGAGTGCAGCGG
>NW_007070748.1:19464-20430 GCF_000164805.1 Carlito syrichta | reverse complement strand
GCGGCCCCCGCACTTCCGGGGGCCCTTCCCGCCCCACCAGCAGCACCCGCAGTTCAGCCAGCCGCCGCACCCCCACGGCTTCAGCCGCTTCCCGCCCCGCTTCCTGCAGGACGACTTCCCCCCGCGGCACCCCTTCGAGCGGCCGCCCTACCCCCACCGCTTCGACTACCCCCAAGGGGACTTCCCTGCCGGTGAGTGGCCCGGGCAGGCCGGGCTGGCCAGGGGTGTGGGCGCCCCTGCTTCTGCCGGGGGTGAGGGTGGCGTGCGGCGGCTGCGTCTCTGCGGCCTCCGGCTCTCGCCTCCACCTCCCCTTCTGGCGGGTCCGTTGGGAACGCGCGTTTCTCCGCCGCTGTTGCCCGTCTTGAGTTCGCCCCGACCGGAAACGCGTAGGCCCCTTGGCGTGTCTGCCGCGTTCGTGAGTCTGCTGGGCCTCGAAAGAGCCCCGCAGACTGGGCGGCGCAGACCGCAGACGCCTGTGGTCCCGAGGGGCAGGGGCTTGGGCTCAGCTCAGCATGGTCAGGCCTCCCAGTGGTGCCTGCTGGCTTAGAGACGGGGTCTCTGTCTCCTCCTGGGAGGACGCCAGCCTTGTTGACAGGCCCAGCACGGTGACTGCGTCCCAAGAGACCCCTCTTTGAAGGCCCATCACCAGCCTTCCTCACGGAGACGTGGGGGGCGTTTTGGCCCATGACTTTGCTGTCTTCGGGTCTGGGGCCTCTCGAGGGTCCCTGCTCTTGGCCATGCCCGTGAGTGCAGGACAGGCCCCTTGCGGGCACGGGCGGAGCCCGGGCACACGTCCTCCTGGCTGCTCACCGCCACAGCGGTCTGTCTTGCAGAGATGGGGCCGCCCCACCACCACCCAGGCCACCGCATGCCGCACCCCGGGATCAATGAGCACCCGCCCTGGGCTGGGCCCCAGCACCCCGACTTCGGCCCCCCCCCGCACGGCTTCAACGGGCAGCCCCCCCA
>NW_007070748.1:17215-18114 GCF_000164805.1 Carlito syrichta | reverse complement strand
AGGGACGAGAGGCTGCGGCAGAGGGGTTGACTCGTCTCAGCCACTGGCTGCCACACGGACTGCCCAGTCCCTCTCGGCAGACTGTCCCAAGGGCCACAGACCCTAGGCCCTCCCCGGTGGGACGGCGTAATGGCAGGGCATGGGGGAGAGCCAGGTATGCCCTGCGCTTGCTGGCAGTGGAGGGCAGCCCGTGCGGATGCCAAGCTGCCGTGGGTGTGCCATGCCCGGCGTCTGGTGTGAGCGCGTCCAGAGTGCACGGGGTGAGGGTTGCACAAACGCCAAGGCTGTGGAGGGTTGCTGGGCCTGGAGACTTGGTAGGATCCCCACGGGGACGCCTGCGTGCCATGGGTCACCAGGGACGGCATGTCTTACAGTGAAGGCTGGGAGCAGAACGGCCTCTACGAGTTCTTCCGAGCAAAGATGCGAGCCCGGAGGAGGAAAGGCCAGGAGAAGAGGAACAGGTGCGGTGTGACGTCCGTGCGGGTGGCGGTCCCCGGCCCCCTGGGCCACAGCTTGTGACAGCCGTCACAGCACACCTTCACGTGGGCTGCAGAGGGTCCATTCTGGCTCTCCCTCTGGCACGGCTTCCCAAGAGCCCCGAGGTGCAGGGCAGCGGGAGGGAAGCAGGCTGCCGTGCCGGAACTAACACCGCCGCCATGGCGGCGGCGGCGGCACATCCGCAGCCAGCTGCCCAGCACCTGGGTCTGCAGGGGCCCGGGCCCAGCTCAGTGCTCCCGCTCACCAGTCCTCTCCCTCCAGCGGGCCCTCGCGGTCTCGGAGCAGATCCAAGAGCCGGGGCCGCTCCTCCTCCCGCTCCAACTCGAGGTCCTCCAAGTCCTCCGGCTCCTACTCCAGGTCCCGGTCGCGCTCCTGCTCGCGCTCCTACTCGCGCTCCCGGT
>NW_007070748.1:11776-16553 GCF_000164805.1 Carlito syrichta | reverse complement strand
CCGCACGCGGGGTTGGCGGCCTCGCCTCTGCCTGCCGGCCGGCCGCTACAGCTTCCAGAAGGCTGGCCTAGCTTCCCGCCGCACGCTGTCGTGCGTGCGAGCCGTCTGCATGCCTCTCGCCCCCCCGGGCGCCCCACCCCGTGCTGTCGGCACGCCTTGTCGGGCTCCGCCGTGTGCGGTAACCGCGCGTCCCTCTCTCTCAAGGCTGGAGCGGCTCCGGTGGCCTCGGTGCGAAAGAGCAAGGGATCCAGGACCCCATCAAGGGGGGGGACGTCCGCGACAAGTGGGACCAGTACAAGGGTGTGGGCGTGGCCCTGGACGACCCCTACGAGAACTACCGCAGGAACAAGAGCTACTCCTTCATTGCCCGCATGAAGGCCCGGGACGAGGGCAAGTAGGGGCCGCGCGCCGCGGGCCGGACGGCGACGGTGCCCGTCCTGCCTCCACCTCGGAGCGGCGGCCAGGAAGGATGGACACGGGCCGAGGCCTGGCAAGGGTGCCGCCGCGGTGGGGGGTCCTGGCAGCCGCCGAGGCCACCGGCTCGCTTTCCTTCAGGGACACAAGCCACGCCAGACCCTCCCCCCACACAGGAGTTCTTCGTGCCGCAAGGGGCAGCTTTGTGCGTCCTCCTCAGCCAGTCCGGAGCCTCCCCCGGGCGCACGCCAGAGGGGCCCTGAGTGGGCAGGACAGGGCTGGCCAGACCCAGAGCCAGGCCTCCCGCCTCTCCCGGGCTGCTCAGGGGTGGAGCCAAGGCCGGGCACCACGCCGGCTCAGACTGCACCCGGGGAGGACAGGGGCATTCTGACTTGCATCGCAGTTCCATCAGTTTAGCTTTAGGAGGAGACTGACCTGAGACCATCCTGGTCACCTGAGGCCCAAGGCCCCTACGGCATCCTGGCTTTTAGTTACTTTAGTTGTGTAAGTTGACATTTTTTCCTGGAATGTTAGCCATTTGCTGTTGTCTGAGAAACAAGGTTCTCGCAGGAAAAGCCCGTCTAAGCCATCTTCAGGTCGAAGTGTGTCACGTGCGGCGGCCTGTCCCATCGGGAGGGCGGGGAAGGTGGGGGGCGGGAGGCGCGTGCCCCCTCACCCAACCGGGGGCTAGGCCAGAGGCGCTGCCCCACCTCACGGGTGGCCGCGGGCAGCTCCATGCAGTGCCCTTCCTTTTTACAGAGAATGTGTTTGGAAAATTCTTTTCAATAAGATACAAAACTCCTCTCCAACTTCTCAACCCGATGTGATAAGATATTTGCTTTTGTTCTAGATTTCTGTAGCTGTGAATTGTCTGATTTGGGATAAAATGTAAACGCGTGCTGTTAACGATTTCTTGTGGTTTTATTGTTTCGCCTTCCAATAAAGACCTTTTTTAAGACCCCTTCCCCCTCGTGTGCTTGAATGAGGCAGTGTGTTTGAGCTCTGGGCGCGGGGCAGCAGCTCACCTCGCCAGCTTCCGCAGCAGCCCCGGTGCGGAGGCCCGGCCTGTGTCCCGCCCACGCCCCCGCGGCCTGCTGGGCTTGGTGCCGGACTGGGCCCATCCTGCAAGCCGGGGTCTGGCTCGGCGGACCTGACCCACCCAGGCACACCTGCCCGGGTGTGGAGAACAGGCCGGCGTGTGCCCTCCTTCGGGAGACCCGTGCAGGCCTTGCCTGGTGGCGCTCACAGCTCCTGCTTCGCCTCCTCCAGGGCGTCCTCCATGGTCAGTGGGGTGGGCTTGTGGCGCCTGATGTACTGGAGGGCAGAGAGCAGATGGGCCATCAGCACCGCCAGCCCAGGGTGTTCGGAGAGTCCCAGCGCTGGGAAAGAAGACGAGGCGGCGCCCGTCCTGCGGCTGGCGCGATGGAAGACTACAGGGTGCCACGGACACGCTGGCACTAGGAGAGCCAGGGGCGGGGAAACGAGAGAGGGACACCAGGCAGGCCCCGGGGGCACCCTGTGCGGGGTGAACCTGAGTCGAAGGAAGGAGCGACACAGATGCCCTCTGCAACAGCTGGGGAAGGAGGGAGGGCCTGGGCCGGCAGCGGGGAGCCACGGCGGGCGGCAGGCAGCCAGCACAGCCGGGTTGCCTCAGCCCGGTGGGCTCAGCTGAGGGGCGTCAGACAGGGAGGAGTTGCAGGACGCCAAGGGAGTGCGACGGCACAGTCCAGAACGTGGGACCTGTGGGGCAGACGGCCTGCGTTCGGCGGAAAAGCTGCCAGGACTCGCGCGGGGGGAGGGGGGCAGGGGGTGCGGAGCGCCTGCTGAGCACAGGTTCTCCGAGTGGGCTGCCAGCCAGCGGCACCCCTGGGTGCTTGGGGGGAACGCCCGAGCCCGCCCGCCCGCCCCAGCGGGCCCTGCCGCGCTCCCACAGGCTTCCAAGGGGTTCTTGACACGGCCCAGGGCTGAGAATCCCTCACTGCTCCAGGCTGAGAGACGGAAGACGCCTCCACCCGGCGACTTTATGCTTCCAAGTCGGTTTGGGGGAATACACGTGGAAATATTTCATATGAAAGTTTCACAAATCCCTAGGAAGGCACGTGCGTAGAGTTCAAGGCCATTTCTATAAAGAAATGCACACAGTCCAGCCTGCGCTGTGCACACGTAAGAATCTGAAGTCCCAGGCTGGTCGGGCCATCACTGAGTCACAGAGGCCAGCAGGGTACACCTCTAAGGAGCAGGCACACGGGCTGGGTGCGGTGGCCCACGCCTAAAATCCCAGCACTTTGGGAGGCTGAGGTGAAAGGATCACCTGAGCCCAGGGGTTCGAGACCAGCCTGAGCAGCATGGCAAGACCTCGTCTCTACAAGAAGTCAAGAAATTAGCCGAGCATGGTGGCGCATGCCTGTGGCTCCAGCTCCGTGGAAGGCTGAGGTGGAAGGATGGCCTGAGCCCAACAGGTCGAGGTTGCAGTGGCTGTGAGCATGTCCCTGTGCTCTAGCCTGGGTGGCAGAGGGAGACTCCAAACTCAAAAAAAAGCACACACACAGTCTGTGTCACCAGCACACTTCTCCAGGGAAAAGGGAGGCGCGGGCACCGCCCTGGAGCTCCGCCCGAGGGACCGAGGAGAAAGGCGGCGCCCAGGCACCTCCCAGAGACACCGGGGTGGCCTGGCTCTGTCCCACAAGGCTCCCCCACCAAGACAAAAGGGACATCCGTGGGGTCCCCGGGGTGAGCACTGCAGCCCAGGTCCCCCAGGCCCCTGCCCCCAGGGCATCTTGGCACTGCCCACCCTGCCCGCTCTGGCCCTGCGGCGTCACCTGTCTGGCTTCCTCCAGGCTGTGGTAGTGGAACGAGTCCGCGTCCAGGGAGCCCAGGAGGGAGGCGTGCTGGCGCCGGCTGGCCTCCATGAACTGCTGCGTCAGGATCAGCTGCTGCCTCAGCATGTCATTCAGCGCCAGTGCGGCCGGGCTGTAGGCTGTCAGGGCTGTCCCCCTCCGTGTCACTCGGCGGCTCACGGGGCTCCACCACCCCGCGATGCCGCGCTGCTTTCTGGAAGACTGCACCCTGGGGTGGCGAAGGCCTCACTCACTCCTGCCTGTCTTGGCCCCTTAGTAAATGAACTACTTTCTACCAAGCCGTGTGGCTCTCGAGAGCAGCAGAAAGTCAGTGCTTGGCCCCAGGCGGAAGCCAAGATTTAACCTGAACATCCAACACCACGATGTCTACGCTGGGCATGGTGGCCCATGTCTGTCATTCCAGTTACTCAAGAGGCCAAGGAGGGAAGATCGCATGAGCTCAGAAGTTCAAGACCAGACTGGGCAACATAGCAAGACCCCGTTTCAAAAAATATTAATAAACAAGTCTAGTAAATTTTCCAAATAGGCCAGGCCCAGTGATTAAGCCTATAATCCCAGCACTTTGGGAAGCCGAGGTGAGAGGATTGCCTCTCATGGGTTCAAGACCAGCCTGAGCCCATGGGCTCAAGACCAGCCTGGGCAACTTGAAGAGACCACATTTCCACAATAAATTTAAAAAAATAAAAATAACCGGGCGTGGTAGCCTGTGCCTGTAGTTCCAGTTACTTGGAAGGTTGAGGTGGAAGGATTGCCTGACCCCAGCAGGTCACCACTGGGGTGGCCACGAGCATGCCACTGCACTCCAGCCTGGGTGACAGAATAAGACTCCAACTCAACAACAACAACAAAAATTCTTCAAATAGGTAGAAGAGAATAACTGGAATGTTCCTGGCACAAAGAAAAGATGAACGCTTGAAGTAACAGACATCCCAATTGCCCTGATTTGACCATCACAAATAACATACAGGTATCAAAATACCACATGTACTCCAAAACGTTGTACAACCATTACACACCAATAAAAAAATTTAAGAAATCTAGTGAATTGGCATAAAAACTGCACAGATAAGGCTGGGCATGTTGGCTTACGCATGTAATCGAGCACTTTGGGGACCAAAGTGGGAGGATCACTTGAGCCCAGAACTTCATGACTTCAAGCCCTGGGCAACATAGTGAGATCCCATCTCTATAATTTAAAATGATAATAATATTTATTTTTTAAAAACTGCACAACTGCAGCTGGGCTTGGTGGCTCAGCCTGTAATCCCAGCACTTCGGGAGGCTGAGGTGAGTGGACTGCCTGAGCCCGCAGGTTCAAGACCCACCTGGGCAACTCAGCGAGACCTCATCTCTACAATAAATGAAAAACTAGCCGGGCGTGGTAGCGCGCGCCTATAGTTCCAGCTACTTTTTTTTATTTTTTTGAGTCGGAGTCTCACTCTGTCGCCCAGACTGGAGGGCAGTGGCCGCTCCCGGCCACCGCAGCCTTGACCCACTGGGCTCCG
>NW_007070748.1:0-11354 GCF_000164805.1 Carlito syrichta | reverse complement strand
AAAAAAAAAAAAAAAAACAAACCAAAAAAAAAAAAGCACAACTGCAACAATGTGGCTATCATTAATGCCACTGAACCGTACACCTAAAAATAAAATAAAATCAGAAATTAAAATTTAGAGTGTTAACTAAAAAAAAATTTTTTTTTCAGGTGGAGTCTCACTCTGTCGCCCAGGCTGGAGTGCAGTGGCACGCTCATGGCCACCGCAGCATCAACCTGGTGGGCTCAGGCATTCCTTCGGCCTCAACCTTCCAAATAGCCACAACTACAGGCACGTGCTACTATGCCCGGCTAATTTTTTATTTATTGTAGAGATGAGGTCTCACCAAGTTGCTGGATCTGGTCTCGAACCCACAGACTCAGGCAATTCTTTCACCTCAGCCTCCCAAATTACTGGGATTACAGGCATGAGCCACTGCACCCAGCTAAAATGTTAACTAAATTTAAAATAAAATAAAAATTGGCCAGGTTTGATGGCTCACCCTGTAATCCCAGCACTTTGGGAGGCCAGTACAAGTGGATTGCCTGAGACCACGGGTTCGAGACCAACCCGGGCAACTTGGTGAGACCTCGTCTCTACAATAAAAAAAATTAGCTGGGCGTGGTAGCACGCGCCTGTAGTTCTGGCTACTCGTAAGGCTGAGGCAGAAGGATCACTGGAGCCCAGCAGATTGATGCTGGGGTGGCCACGAACATGCCACTGCACTCCAGCCCAGGTGACAGAGACTCTAACTCAGAAAAATTAAAAAATAAAATAAAAATAAAAATTGGGCAGCTGTTAAAAATAACCATTATTGACACTATGTGGTAACATGGAAAAGTCTTTGAGGAAATGCTAAGTGAAGAAAAGATTAAGGTTTTTTGTTTTTTAAAAAGATATAAACATTTCTCCTGTTACAACTGGTCTATCTTAGTATCTTCATACTTGAAAAAATCCTATTACGAAAACTGAGGTGAGGCGTGGTCCCAGCAGTTTGGGAGGCAGAGATGGGAGGACTGTTTGAGCCCAGGAGTTCAAGACCAGCCTGGGCAACATAACGAGAGCCTGTCTCCAAAAAAACATTAAAAAAATTAGCCAGGCATAGTGGCATGCACCTGTGGCCCCAGCAACTCAGGAGGTTAGGATGAAAGGATCCCTGAGCCCAAGAGTTCGAGGCTGTGGTAAGCCATGATCATGCCACTACACTCACGCCCGGATGACAGAGTGAGACCCTAACTCAAAAAAAAGGAAAGAAAACGGCAAAGGGGAGCGCCAGGAAGTGGCAGGTGGAACGCATCTGTGCACATGCACCCTCAGGAGCCCCGCAGCATGTGGGCGTGCTGCCTATTCAGGGCTGCAGGACCCTCCTTGCCTGGGCCAGGGCTCTTCACAGGGCCACACGGACTCAGCCCAGGGGCAGGGCACACTCACTGCCTGCGGCTACCAGTCAGTGTTGGTCAAGTAAGTGACTTAAGAGGAAAACAGAGCTTGTGGACACAAGGCCCCCAAAAGACATACAAAGTGGCCTTGTTTGGACAAGGGCTCCCTGGCCTATCACTGTACAGCTTCCTGTTGGGTTGACACTGGTATCCCTTTGCAGACATATAAGATTCAAAGCCGGGCTCGGTGGCTCAGCCTGTAATCCCATGCCTTTGGGAGGCTGAGGTGAGTGGATGGCCTGAGCCCGCAGGTTCGTGACCCGCCTGGGCAGTGAGACCTCATCTCTATAATACATCAAAAAATCAGCCGGGCGTAGTAGCACATGCCCGTAATTCCGACTACTCGGAAGGCTAAGGCGGAAGGATCGCTGGAGCCCAGGAGGCGAGGCTGCGGTGGCCGGGAGCGGCCACTGCACTCCCATCTGGGCGACCGAGTGAGACTCCAACTCAAAAAAAAAGATTCAAGGCCACGCTCAGGCTGTCATCTGGGGCCTACAAACTGGGCAACTGCCCCATGAGTTCCTGAAACCCAGTGTTGCAGGGGGTGCCACGGCTCTGGGGGCATCCTGTAAGGCATCACGGGAAGGCCCCATCCGGGCTGTTACCTTCAATGGCGTCTGCACTGACGACATGGCTGGCGATGGGTGTTGGGTCCACGTAGGCGCCTCCCAGGGCCGGCAGGATGGCTGCCACACTGGCTGCTGTCCCAGGGACAAAAGGAGGGTGAACAGGGAGCAGTGGCCTTCCGGTCCACAGCCACACCAGGAAACAAGCCCCACTGTTTCCTCCTCCTGGCAGTGGGGCTGTTCCTCCAGGCTTTCTTAACCATCCCCTTTCAAGCACTCCCCAAAGCTGCCTCTATTTTCTGAGAGGCTTCCTGGCTCGACACACAGGCCGGTCCAGTTGGCTGAGGCAGTGGGTGCAGCCCACAGTGGCAGAGAGGAGACTACGGTGAGAAGGCAGGGCCGCTGCTGACCCCTGGCTGCTGTGTGCTTCCTGCACTCTTGTCCAACATGCAGTTTTTAGCTCTCCTTTCAATAGCAGGCCTGGTCTAGAAAAACAGCCTCACCAGTGTTGCATGAAAGCATCTCTTTAAACTGCCAAAAATAAGGATACCTACATTTGCTGACCACCAGCTATGTTATCAGAGAGGCACAAAGAATCTGAGTCCTAAATTCCAGGTATAAAATATCAGCTGGGGCCGGGCTCGGTGGCTCAGTCTGTAATCCCAGCACTTTGGGGGCCGAGGCAAGTGGATTATCTGAGCCCAAGGGTTCAAGACCAACCTGGGCAACTTGGCAAGACCTCATCTCTACAATAAATCAAAAAAATTTGCCGGCCGTGGTAGCGTGCACCTGTAGTTCCAGCTACTTGGAAGGCTGAGGCGGAAGGATCGCCAGAGCCCAACAAGTCTAGGCTGCGGTGGCCAGGAGTGGCCATTGCACTCCAGTCTGGACGACAGAGTGAGACTCCAACTCAAAAAAAAAAAAAAGAAAGGACTCCGTCCACCCATCAGGCAGAGCCAAGGCTGATGCAAAATGATGAGCTGTGTCCCCAAGGTGCTGAGCTCCTCGCCTGGACGGTGAGAAGGGCCCTCACCACGGCCCTCAACCTCCACCAGGAGCAGAGACCGAATTGCACCCCTTGAGCGGAGCCTGCCCAGTGGAGGTGAGCAGCGGAACCCGCAGGCTCTGGCATGGCTTCCACGGGGATGCTGAGTTCTCACACCAGCTGCATGTGAGACACGGCTGCCCAGGAAGCCCGCCCAAGAGTCCCTAAAGGGCAGAAGGCAGTTCCTCTGGGGACAATGCCCACAGGGGACTCTCAGCACAGTGTTGGCCAAGGGACACACCACCAGACACCTGCCCGAGCCTCAGCCTCCCTCCTCTGGGGCCACATCACCTCGAGGGTGGGCGTCCTGTGTGCCAAGGGATAGGGCCGCAGCCCCACCCAGCAGAGGCCAGCAGCACCATCGAGTCGTGACGATCCACAGTGCCTCAGACCTCACCGGTGTCCCCCCGTGCCATCACCCCGGCTGGGAACCACAGCCCAGTTTTTGTTCTTATTTTGCCTTTGGAGACAGGTTGCTCAGGTTGGAGTACAATGGCACGATCACAGCTCGCTGCAGTCTCGACCTCCTGTCTTCCAACTCTTCCCCTGCGCCAGTCTCCCAAGTGGCTGAGACTACAGGCAAGGTGACACACGGCTAACTTGCTTGTGATTTTTTGCAGAGATGAGGTCTCACTGTGCTGCCCAGGCTGTCCTGACCTCCTAGTCTCAAGGAATCTTCCGGCCTCGGCCTCCGAAAGCACGAGGGTGACAGGCACAAACTACGGGGCCTGGTCCTGCTGCCCCAGTCGTCGACTCCAACCCTTCTGGATGCTTCAGGGCCGGGGAGACATGGGGAGACGCCAGGCAGCTGCCCCCCTCGGCCGAAGAGGAAACGGTGGCCAAGACACTCCCAGACCGTCCGCAGTGGCCCCGACCGCTCAGGAACCTGGCCCTGCCACGGGTCTCCCGGACACGCAGGCCCTTCCCGAGTGCCTGCCCGCCCCGGCCGTGCTCACCCTCGGTCCACCGGCAGGCACAGGCAGGACGGGGGGTCTGCACCGCCGTGTCCTTCACACGCACCACGGTGGTGTGCTGGCCGCACTGCTTCCCAGACGTGGGAGTGGGGGGCTGGCCGGTCTTCAGGCCTGAGGGCTCAGACAAGGCGTCCTGCACCCTGCTGCGAGGCTCCCTGGACCGGGTCACTGGCTCAGCCACGCTGGGGCTGGGAGAGCTTTCGAAGTCTTCAGAGTAGGCTGCGCTGACCATGTCCACATCGGGAGCCTCAGATGACGCCCTCACACTGCAGGGGCTGTCCGGACGCGCGGCAGAGGTCCTGCCGGCACTGAGATACTCTGAGACCTCGCTCTCCGTGGGGATGCTGTCGTCCCCACCTGCAGATGTGGCAGGTCCCCAAAATGCCGAGCTCCTCGCCTGGGCCCGTGCCGATGCCGCCTGCCTGGCAGGTGACTGGGCCCCAAGGCCTTTGCTGGGTGGTGTTGCCCTCTGAGCGCCTTCAGGCTGAAAGGAAGGACGGCAGAGGGGGCTGGGAAGAGCTTCTGGAAGATTCGTGTGCCGAACGCCACATACCTGGGAGCTGCACCTCAGGTCAGGGGCCCCCCAACTCAGGCAGGCGGAGTGTTTCTGTGTTCCAGACAGAGAGAGCCCTGAATGACTCGCACTGTCCTGCCACAGGGCGTGTTCAGGGCACAGGGATGAACAAAAGTCTCACGTGATCTCCCACAGCATGTGCAGGGGGTGACAGGAAGGTGGAACCACAGGGGCCTGGAGCGGCAGAGCTGGTGAATTGCCGCTGTGGGCGGTCCAGCTGGGATGCATGGTGGTCACCTGGTAAGCTGCAACCACCTCCCCAGGACCCTCACCTGCACTCCCAACCCGGGCACCCTGTCTCACCCTGCGCAGGGCTCCTGCCACCCCGGCGCATGACAAGCCAGACATGTGCCCTGCAGGCAGGGCTGAGAAGCACCAGCCTAAAGGCAAGACCACAGCCGCCTGCCTGTCCACACAGCAAGCAGGTGGAACACGGGGCCGCTGTGCTCACCTCCTGCTCCAAGTCTGCGTTCCTGCCGATGGCTGGAGCCAGATCCTCAATGGATAAAAGGTTGACTCTGAGCTCTGTAACAAAAGGCAGCATGACAGCACTCACCCGTCACTCACAAACACTCAGAGATGTGACGACATGTGGGTCATAATGGGCCACACACTCCAGGGCCAGCCGGGAACACTCCAGTTGCTCGGGGAGGCTCTCTGTGGCGCCGATGCCACGTGGCATCATGGTGCGCGGCAGCAGTGGGTGAAACTACTTGCTGGCAAAGCACCATTTATAAAAGCGATAATGGGCCTGCAGTGCATGGTCTGGACACACCCGGCTGGTATCCAGTGCGCCTGGGGGGGTCACCTGGCCAGCCAGGGGAGAAGCGGGCAAGGCGGGGGCTGAGGAGGGACCCTGGCAGACCCGAGCCACAGCCCAGAGTGTCCTCCGTCCTCAGTCACAGCAAGCCTGAGGAGTGGCAGGAACTCAGGAGGACGCCCAAGTAGCCAGTCCCACCACGCCTGGATTGGCGGGTATGGACTTGGATGCCACTCTGGATTCTGGTGCTCCAGAGGAGGCCTCACCACATGGCCAGCCCTGCTGAACCTGGGCCTTGGATCCCAGCCTCCAGAACTGTGGAAGGCTCACCATCTCCAGGACTCTGTTTCAGTGGCTTGAACCACGACTGGAGGGAGATTCACAGAGAGCACAAAAGCCTAACCCGGCCTCAACCAGGAAGGACCGAATGCTGAGCCGTGACGGGACACAGCCCTCGCTGCCATGGCAGTGCCCTGTGACCACCATGTCAGGAACCCTAGGGGTGGCCCCGCCCACCCCACGGGGTCACTGCACCAGGACGTGGATTACCGTTCAGACTGTTGGCAGAGTCTTCTGAGAGCGAGTCCTCCGAAGGCTCGGCCTCACTCCCGCTGGGGGAGGAGACAGGTATGACGGGTCCCAGCTCTGAAAACACGGATCTGGAAAAGGTGCCAGTGACAGAATGGGGCGGCGAGCGCAAAGCCGTGCCACCAGAAACAGGAGTCTGCGGGGAGCGCCCCCCCAAGAAAGCACAGCAGAGGGGCCCATCAGTGGCCTGAGAGCTTGGCAGGCTTGAAGTCTGAAGCGGCTTTGGGCTGGAAAGTTCTGCGCTGGGTGGTGAAAGGGCTCTTGGTTGAGTTGGGATCTGATAGAAAAGATGTGAAGTTAGCAAATGTGAGACAACTCAGTCCTTATGGCTCAACAAGCAGAGCAACCAGCGTGGCATGAGACCGAGAAGGCAACGATCACACCCCTCAGACCCTCTCCTCTCTCCTCGTTTCTGGGCATCAAGGTAAACATTTAGATACGATAATGCTGGGATCAGAAATTGATCCACGAGGCCACGTGGTGGCTCATACCTGTAATCCCAGGGCTTTGGGAGGCCAAGACGGGAGAACTGCATGAACCCAGGAGTTTGAGACTAACCTGAGCAACACAGCGAGACCTCGTCTCTATGAAAAAATTTTAAAAATCAGCCAGGTGTGGTGGCATGCACCTGCAGTCCCAGCTACTTAGGAGACTGAGACAGGAGGATCGCTTGAACCCAGGAAGTCGAGGTCACAGTGAGCTGTAATCGTGCCATTGCCCACCAGCCTGGGTGACAGAGCAAGATCCCATCTTGAAAAATAAATACATAAAATACTCCACAAATACTTCCAAATACATATTGTTGTTGTTTTTCCGAGTCAGAGTCTCACTCTGTCGCCCAGGCTGGAGTGCAGTGGCACACTCACGACCACCCCAGTGTCGACAGGCTGGGCAGGGACAATCCTTCTGCCTCAGCCTTCCAAGCAGCCAGAACTACAGGCGTATGCTGCCACACCCAGTTAAATTTATATATATATATAGTAGAGACGAGGTCTCACCAAGTTGCCTGGGCTGGTCTCAAACCCCTGGGGTTCAGGCAATCCTCTTGCCTCGGCTTCCCAAAGCCCTGGGATTATAGGCACGAGCCACCGCACCCAGCCCAAATACAAATTGTTACTGACACATTTACTAACTCAAGGCCCTGACAACCCTAAAGGCACATAATCTGTGCCAGCCCGCACCTGTCACAGAACACAAGTGAACGCACGGATTCTCTCCCTTGACACATAGCCTTCTCACCACCTCACACGGAAGGGGGGAGAGGAGGAGGAGGAAGAGGAGGAGAAGGGAGGGGAGGAAGAGAGAGGGCAGGAGGGAGAGAAGGGAGGGTGTGAGTTGCCCTGCAGGCTGCAGCTCCACTCCTGGGTATCTTCCCAGGAGAACTGGAAACAGGGACTCAAATGGACGTGTGCACACCAGTGTTAACAGCAGGGCTGGTCACAACAGCCTAAGAAGGCAGCAGTCCGGAGGTCCACCAGCTGGTGAAAGACAAACACAGCGTGGTCCCTCCACGCACGGAGGACGACGCGGCCATGGAAAAGAGTAAGGCTCTCACACAGGCCACGACGTGGACGACCTGGAGCACGTGGCGCTGAGTGAGAGAAGCCAGACACAACAGGCCACATCTGTGTGACTCCACTGGTGGAAATGTCCAGGACAGACAAATCCACAGACAGGAGGCAGATTTAGGGCTGTCAGGACTTGGAGAGGGGATGGGCAGTGACTGCTGATGGGACGGGGTCTCCTCTTAGGGGATGAGATGTTCTGGCACCAGATAGAAGAGGTGGCTGCATGACACTGTGAATGTGCTGAGTTCCACCGAATTCTGCACCCCAGTTTTTCAAAAGGGAAGCACACACCTTTCCATGGTGCTGTGACAAGCAGGCATGCATTGCCACTGGTGTCCGTCAGTCACACCAAGCGCTGTCCTGTGGCGGACAGTTCCAAGTCACAGACACTACGGCACGCCGACGTGCCCCATCCCCACCTGCCAAGCAGGCCCACCCACCATGGTTGCCTGTGACTACCTGCAGCCCTCACAGACCCACAGACCCTCTCCCGAGGTGCTGATGGGTGGCAGCTGCCACCCAGGGCCCTCGTGTGAGGACTGGCCGCAGCAACGCCAGGACTCTGCTCAAACACCCAACCGAAGCCCTTACCGAGGACAGTGGTGCTTGGGGCTTCTTGCTGACTTTGGTGCTGGCGATGCTTTGCCTCACAGACGGCCTTTTTCCTCTAGAAGTTTCCATCGAGCCTCCCAGCAATGCTTTTACTTCCGCTTCGTCGCTGTCTGGAAAGTCATATCTCCCAGCAGGTTTTCTCCGCTGGGGTGTTTGAAAATCCCTCTCTTTCCCAGCAGGTGCGCCGGGGGTTAGCTTTTCAGCGGGTGGGTCTTGCTTCTTTAGAAACCTGCTGACCTTCCTCTCAGCAGGAGGACATTCTGGGCCTGCTTCCTGGGAAGGAAGGCCAGCTGCCCTCCCAGGGGGAGTCTTGTCTGCTTTCTTCGGGAGACCAGCTTCGGAGGCCATCGGGTCAGACTCCGTGTCCGACAGACTCCTTGGCACCATCCGGCTTGTGAGCTCGGCCTCTATCCGGGCCAGCCTCCCAAGCGCAGCCTCCACTCTGAGCTCTGAGCCTGTGGCAGCAGGCCTCCCGGGGGCAAGCCTGGGCCCGCTCCCCAGGACGGCATTCTCTCTCGGGAGTGAGTGCTTCTCACCCAGAGCTTGGCTTCTTTTGAAGAATCTGCTCTGCCTGGGCATTGTTCTGGTAAGACTCCTACTGATTTTGAAGTCTCTGACTCCTTCCATGTCTGAATCTTCCAGGGAAAAATCCCCAAAATCACCAAAAATGTGGTGCTGGGAACGGCTGGCTTTTCTTGCTGCAGTCATTCTGGGGGAAGGGGCAGGAGATGACTTGTCATGAGGATACTTGCTCCCGCCTGCCTGAATCTCCCTCGACCTTCCGCAGCCCGCCCGCCAAGCCCACAAGCCCACGGACGACAGCAGCAACAACCAGGCGCAGGCCTCCTCAATCCCCCGACGCCGGGTCTCCTGGGCCACGATGGCCTTGAACACGGGGGCCAGCCCCCTCCCATACAGCAGTGCACCCGAACCACATGGTCATCTCACTTCATCCTCACAGCAGGGGTCAGTGTCACACCCCAAGGAGGCGGAGGACCACCCTCACGGGGCAGAACCAAGTCCCTGCCCAGCTCTGACACCAGAGCCTCGCCTCCCACACCACAGAGGCACGGCTCAGTCAGCCTCCCCACCCCCTCTCACCCCCCTGCTGCTGTTCCCACCCCACCAGGTGCCCCCAGTGCTCACAGGGAGCTGCCAAAGCACAGCCTGAAGGCATGCCCGGCAGCATGGCGGGTTTAGCTCCAGACACTGCAAGAGTGTGACTGTCCAACAAAGTGAATCACACACACTTTTTGGTTCCCAAGGCGACACTGTTGTCTACTAAGTGTGCAGCTGCATGCTGTCTAAAAAGCCATGCACATGCCTTAATTAAAACTACTTTCTGGCCAGGCGCAGTGGCTCATACCTATCATCCCAGCACTTTGGGAGGTGGAAGAAAGAGGACTGCCTGAACCCAGGGCTCCAAGACCAGCCTGGACAACTTGGCGAGAGCTCATCTCTACAATAAGTCAAAAAATTAGCCGGGCATGGTGGCACACACCTGTGGTTCCACCTACTTGGGAGGCTGAGGTGAAAGGATCGACAGCAGGTCGAGGCTGTGGTGGCTGTGAGCATGCTGCTGCACTCCAGCCTGAGTGACAAAGTAAGACTCTGACTCAAAAAAAACAACTACTTTCTGACTAACAGTACTTATACGGGGACATGAAGTGAGCACGGCAGCAAGGAAATGCTCGACGCCGGGTAGTCACAGGGCCTCGATTTGTAAAAACACAACATCTGGAAATGCAGAGAAATGAGATGTGCCAGTGTTGAACGAGCTTCCCCTGAAAATCCACGGCCCTGGAAAGGGGGCTGTGGACAGACATGGCTGCCCCGGCCCTATGTCACATGCACATGCTGCTGTGCTCCCCAAGACCCAGGGCACTCACAGCACAGGCCAAGCCAGGAAACACTCCAGACAGAACCCATGCAGCCCTCAAAGGAACCGAGAGGGCTGTGTGCAAAACCCAAAGTAACACGGAGCCAGATGACACAGAGCCATGCCTTCCCTCCACCTTCGGAATATTTTAGCAAGGGTGTATGTCAGCTTTAACCGAAAAAAAAGAAGAAAAAATCAGTGAGACCCAAAAAGGCCTCTTCCCCACCCCTGTCCCTGTCCACTTGGAGAATGATCATATTGGGATTGCCAGACTGACTACTGGACACCCAGTTAAACTGGAATTTCAGAAAAACAGCAAATAATTGTTTAAATTATGACCCAAGTATTTTTTTACTAATATATATACTAGTCAAAATATATATATCTTAAAATAAAGTACTTATATATGTATACAAATATATTTTTTGAAATATATATATATATATATATATATATATATATATATATTTTTTTTTTTTTTTTTTGGTCAGGTCTCACTCTGTCGCCCAGGCTGGAGTGCAGTGGCATGATCACAGATCACCACTGTCACGACCTCCGGGGCTCAGGCAGTCCTCCCACCTCAGCCTCCCAAATAGCTGTGATTGCAGGTGCCACCATGCTCGGCTAATTTCTTTTTATTTTTGTAGAGACGAGGCCTCACTTTGTGTCCAGGCTGGTCTGGAACTCCTAGGCTCAAGCAATCCTCCCACCTTGGCCTCCCAAAGTGCTGGGATGACAGGCGTGAGCCACCGTGCCCGGTCTCTAATTATTTTATACCAAAGAATTATTAGTGGTTTGTCTGCAACTGGATTTTCTTCTGCTTGTCTCTCTTTACTGACCCACACACCTCGAAGATGAAGCTGGCGTTTCACGTTCACTTGCTACATCTGGCTACCCTGACCCTTCCACCTGTCACAGCTGAGCTCGTGTCTCAGGCAAGGAGGAAAGTATTCACCCCGGCCCTTAAGGGTCTGTAGAGAATGAGTGCCATCGCCGTCTCCCGGCGGTCCCAGCCTGGGAGCTTGCCTGTCCCCTCCCGACCCCCCGCGCCAAGGGTGCCCATCCAGTCCAGACCGCGGCTCTGTCCAGGTGGGAACATCACAGAACTCCTGGTCAGGGTGAGGCTGGGCTTGCCCCTCCGCCACTCTGAGCTTCAGCCAGGCCAGTGCTAAGTTCACAGCGTCCACCCTCTCGGGAACGGACAGGGAGTGCCTGTTCAGTGGCTCTTAGACGGGCCGGCGCAGTGGCCGATGCTTTGGGACGGCCAGGAGTTCGAGACCAGCCTGGGCAACACAGCAAGACCCCGTCTCTCCCCCCAGCGGGCAAGCGTGTAGCTACTTGTCCGAGCCGGGGACTCGCCCCGCCGCCCG
>NW_007070747.1:53374-54634 GCF_000164805.1 Carlito syrichta | reverse complement strand
AGGCTCAGGCAATCCACTCACCTCAGCCTCCCAAAGGCGCGGGATTACAGGTTGAGCCACCGAGCCCAGCTCCAATTTTTAAAATAAAAAAAAAATCAAATAATTTAAGAAAGAAAGAGAAAGGGAGGGGAGGAGCAAGAGAGGAAGGGAGGAAAGGAAGGGCTTCCTTGAGGAAGTGGCTTGGAAGCTGAGACCTAATGGTGTGTGCTCCATTAATGAGCTCCCACCTCTGCCCACAGAGATTCCGCCTGTTGTCAGCTCCCTCCTTACACTCAAGAGCTCCTACCAGGCATGGTGCATCACAGTCACCGCAGCTCAGCAGAAAACCACCCACCTTCTTCCATTAGGAAGACAATCAGACAGATACAGATACGTGGAGAAATAAGTCGAGAACTATTTTCAGTCCAAGAAAGTTTAAATGGAAAAACCCAAAGATTATTAGATGGGTCATGACAAAAGTGAGCTCATTTGGATCCTGTAAAATAGACAGCCATATACTCCTGCCAAAATCACGAAAACTGCACCTGCCCACAGTCAAGAATAGTGCTCCACTTTTTTTTTTTTTGATAGCTTTTAAAAGATAATGAGATACAAAACTGCAGCTTTATAATTGAAGCCAGAAAAAGGAACTTCTTGTCAATCTTTTGACAAATGTATCTGGAAACTTTCCTTCTGGATTGGTAGAAAAAGAAAAATAACAGCAGGTGTTATCAACAGTCAATATCACGCTTAAATTTAAAGATGAAATGTACATTGTTTTCGAAAATGTCATGTCTCAGTCAGAACTATAGTGTTTGAGCCCCTATCTCTTAAACCGTAATGATCCAGTCTAACCAGCAATAATCTAGTTGCAACCAGTTTGATCCAACTAACGAGGCTGGATATAGAAATCTCTTCACAAACTAATTACAAGCGTGACAACTACATGAGTAATAAAGTTTTGTCTTTTGAAGATGTGCATTGGTAACAAATACAAATTTTTTAAAAAATATAATTCCTAGCCGGGCTCGGTGGCTCAGCCTGTAATCCCGCGCCTTTGGGAGACTGAGGTGAGTGGATTGCCTGAGCCCGCGGGTTCGAGACCCGCCAGGGCAGTGAGACCTCATCAAAAAATCAGCCGGGCGTGGTAGTGCATGCCTGTAATTCCGGCTACTCAGAAGGCTGAGGCGGAAGCATCACCGGAGCCCAGCATGTCGAGGCTGCGGTGGCCGGGAGCGGCCACTGCACTCCAGTCTGGGCGACCGGGTGAGACTCCAACTC
>NW_007070747.1:31661-53354 GCF_000164805.1 Carlito syrichta | reverse complement strand
AATATATATATATATATATATATATTTCCTGTACTTAAGATGCCAGTTCCTTCTAGGGGTTATTCTTCATTAGAGTACTTGAGGTAGACCAAAGAAAACTGTGAGAAACCTTAAATCCCATGCCCAAGCCCAAAGTGTGTCACCCTCTGGCTGCCTTTTCCTTTTACCTGTGATAAGTCCCATTTGTTCTCATTCTTCTGCCAAAGCAAATTAAACCAGGTTCCCTCTGCTAACCCTGAAGGCATTTATTATTTTTTTTTTTTAGGTTGGAAAACATACTTTACTTAAAAAAGTAATTTGGAGAGAGAGCGAGGAGATTCGCCTCCCCGAGGTAGGAGAGGGAGTCAATGCTAGGAAACATGGTGGTCATAGCTCAAAGATCCATTAATGAAGCAATGAATGGCCAACCCCGAGGGCATTCTATTGATCAAAACCTCCTTAGCTGAGACACCTTTCTTTTCAGCCAAGAGCAAACAGAGAGACTCAGGGAACCCTGGCTCTAGAAAGCACTCATCCCACTACCAGAGATTCTTTTGTTAGGGACAAGGGGTCACATGAGTTGCATCAATCCTAACGCTCCGTGGTGTATGTTAACAGATAGAAAGACTCCAGAGGAAATTGTTTCTGGCCTTTCTTTGAAATAAATGTAACTATAGCTTTGAGTTTGGGAATGTACAAGTCTTTAAGTGAACTCCTGGGTAATCTCACACGTTGCGATACATTCATAGGTAGGAATAAAAATCTGTGAGTTACAATTTATTCTTCTCAGGAAGAAACCACTTGAGAAAATTATAGCAAAGGGATGGGATTTTTTATTTTGTTTAAAAATAAAAACAACTGACAGTACCACTTTCTATTTTGATATTTTTGTCATAAGGAAGTTGCATTTTGCCTTATTTGTAATGTGTCTTGAACAATGATTATTTCCGCCATCCGTATGTTGTTATAGGTTGGTTATAATGTTCCCACTAGGGATAGTATTCATCAGACTAGTCGATATACTTCATTTCTTCCACATATACATGAAGCATTTTTATTTATTTATTTTTATTTATTTTTTTTTTCTGAGTTGGAGTCTCACTCTGTCGCCCAGACTGGAGTGCAGTGGCCACTCCCCGCTACCGCAGCCTCGACCTGCTGGGCTCTGGCGATCCTTCCACCTCAGCCTTCCAAGTAGCTGGAACTACAGGCACGCACTACCACGCCCGACTGATTTTTTGATTTATTGTAGAGATGAGGTCTCGCCAAGTTACCCAGGCAGGTCACGAACCCACGGGCTCAGGCAATCCACTCACCTCAGCCTCCCAAAGGCGTGGGATTACAGGCTGAGCCACCGAGCCCGGCTACATGAAGCATTTTTAAAAACTGATTTCTCAATTATGAATAGGTTGGATCAAGTAAAACGCAGGGGGTTTTCAACATACAAGTCAATTTTCAGTATTCTGGATTGTGGTAGGTTCAGTTCTTCTTCCAAAGATTACACCAGCACATCTATTGAATGATTTATTGCATTCCTACCTGAACTCTCTGCTCCTCCCTGCCCCCAACACCAAAAAAAAAAAAAATCCTAAAAAACCCTGTTTAAAATATAAATATTAGCTGATAGTCAGCTTTCCAAATGTCGCTAGGAGAAACGAAAGACCAAGGACTGATTACTGGTTTAACTATTGGCAGAAGCACGAATGCACAAGATGGCCCCAGTCTATCTAAAGGACTACCTTTTGTCTGCCTTGTACTGAACCCAGTTGAAATTATTCAAGCTCAGATTCTATTTGGAATATTCATAAGTCTTTTCTGTTCATATACTTCCTGTTTTTCAAATTGACTAATGGTCTCTTTCCTTTTCTCCCTTCTACTCTCTCTCCTAATACTCTTAGAGGGTTTGGCTTCTAGAAGGCACATGCCTGAACTCTTCAGAAGCTTTTTCATGGCTTTGAAAAGAAAACCTTTTACATTTTCACATAGGGAGTTTTCCTAAATAATATAGTCAAATCTTTTAAGTTCACCATTGTGTTCATAATTATCCATATTTTTTTAAAGTAGTGGTGGTCTTCTTTTCTGTTATTGAATCTTAATTAAGAGCATCTCAAATGTTTTTACTGTGGTATTAATCATCTTTATATAGCTAGTGTTACACTTGGCACATTGCAGCATTAAAAATTTCCCGAAGTAAACACCCAAGAAAGGTAATTCTTCCCACTCTTTTCTCTTCGAAAACAAAATCTCAGCTTAAAACATCTCAAATTATAGACCTATTTTCTTCCTTTTTCTGATCTTTCCCTTCTCAATGTAGGGAAATGATCTCTAAAAAAGGGAAATTGGGGGGTGGGGGGTTAGGACACAAGGATGGGAGTGAAACTCACTTCCCAGTTGTTTCACTTTCTATTGATTATAAAAAAAAAAACTTCACGGCGTAAAGCAACACAAGTTTTATCACCTCACAATCAGAAGTCTCAGTTGGTTAGCGGTTTTTCTGCTCTGAGTTTCACCAGGCTAAAATCAAAGTGTCAGGCTGTGTTCCTAGAGGCTCTGGGGAAGGATCTGCTTTGAAGTTCATTTGGGTTGTTGGCAGAATCCAGTTCCTTGTGTTCATAGGCCCGAAGCTCCCATTTCCTTGCTGGCTGTCAGCAGGGCTGGTCTATGAGACCACCTGCATTTCATGTGTCCCGCCAGAACCAATTGGTCAAATCTTGCACTTGGTATCGCTCTGCCCTTCTCTGCAGCTTCATCTGTTGGACTCCAGTCAGCGAAATTTTTCTTTCTTTCTTTCTTTCTCTTCTTTCCTTCTTTCCTTCTTTCCTTCTTTCCTTCCTTCCTTCCTTCCTTCCTTCCTTCCTTCCTTCCTTCCTTCTTTCTTTCTTTCTTTCTTTCTTTCTTTCTCTTTCTTGTCTCACTTCATTCCCAGGCTGGAGGGCAGTGGCACGCTCACAACTACCCCAGCATTGACCCACTGGGCTCAGGCGATCCTTCTACCTCAGCCTTTCAAGTAGCCAGAACTACAGGTGTGCGCTACCTCGCCCAGCTAATTTCTTGATATATTGTAGAGATGAGGTCTTACCATGTTGCCCAGGCTGGTCTCCAACCCATGGGCTCGGGCAGTCCTCTCACCTCGGCCTCCCAAAGTGCCAGGACTACAGGCTTGAGCCGCCGCACCCAGCCATCTCTTCCTCGTACGCAGATTCCTCTAGAGTCACCAATGGCTCAGTGGGCACCCTTGCCGGCAGTATGCTTTGTGAGAGCCTGGGAAAAGTGTTGTGATTCTAATAGACCAGCGCCGTGTACACGCCATTTCCCGTCTACTCATCCCAGGTGAAAGAGAGCTGGAAGCCCGCACCAGGACCAGTGGGTTGGGCCAGGAAAAGGCCGCACTGGGTGTAATTTTGAGATGGCGGGCGACAACCTCCCTTCCTATACTTGCTTCTAAGTATCAGATACAGATATCACCCCTAAACGCACTGAATAAGCAGCTGCCCAATGGCTCTCTGAGGCTTTCTGCCCCCAGACCACCTCTCAGCCTATGGGAGGTTCCATTTCACCTGAGACAAGGAGTCCTGAGCCAACATCAGCATAAGGGAAGCAGAAGGGAGGGGTAGGCAGAGATCAGGGTCACCTGACACTCCCCCCTTCATCTACAGATGGTCTACACAGATGGTACCCAGCTTAGGGCGGTTCAGTCTAAGAGTTTCCAACATTACAGTGGTGGGAAAGCAACGTGCATTCAGAAAATGTACTTTAAGTACTTTTAAGAACTCTAAGTAACCATACAACCATTCTGTTTTTCACTTCCAGTACAGAGTCTCCTAGACTTATAAGTTGAAGGTATTGTTAAGTTGAAAATGCATTAAGTACTGTACACCCATGCTACTGAACATCCTAGCTGAGTTAAGCCGGCTTTAATATGCTCAGAACACCTACCTTAACCTCTGTGAGTGTAAAATCATCTAACACAAGAAGGGCAGAATCATCTAACAAAAAGTTTATTTTATAATGAAGTGTTGAGTAGCTCATGTAACTTCCAGAAAGCTGTGCTGCAAGTGAAAAGCAGAATAGTTGTATGGTTACTTAAAGTTCTTAAAAGTACTTAAAGTACATTTTACTGAATGCACATTGCTTTCCCACCAATGTGGGAAAACTCCGAGGGAGTAGATTTCAACTGAAGGTGGATGGCTCTCACGCTGTCATGAAGTCAGAAAATCTCGTCAAAGCATCGTTGGCGGACAGCATCTGTATACACTGAAGGCCTCCTATCTATTGCATGCAAAATTGAGCTCTGTTTTCTCTCAATTATACAAATATTGTACTTCAATGAAGAAAAAGTATAAATGATACAAATGAGCAAAGAGAAGTAATTAAGTTGCCATTAGCTACCCACCAACAGAGAGCCACTGCGGTATGTCAGTGTATGTGCTTCCAGATGTAAGAGAGAGGCCCAAAGAGAGAGAACAAAAGGATGCCTCTTTTGCAGAAAGTGGAATCACACCATGTAGAGCTTAATACCATTTAATTTACGTTAATTATTTTTATAAACTGTTTTTCATGTCACCACGTTTTAGCAACGAAACTCTTACAGTTCAAAAGAGGTTTTTGAAAATTGTTTAAAGTGAGTATCATATTCGTTGAAGAAAAATAGAAAATATGAATAAGCAAAATAAAACTGTAATTCTACATATAAGAACAACCATCATTAACATTTCTGCTTTCATTGTCCTCCAAAGTTGAACACTGCTGCCAAGTCTTTGCGAGACATGCTTTTTTTTTTTTTTTTTTTGGAAATAAGGCCTTACTCTGTCACCAGGATTGTAGCACAGTGGTACAGTCACAGCTCAATGCATCCTCAAACTCCTGGGTTCAACTGATCCTCTTGCCTTATCCTCCCAAGTCACTGAGATTACAGGCATACACTGCCATGTTCAGTTATTTCTTTCTTTCTTTCTTTCTTTCTTTCTTTCTTTCTTTCTTTCTTTCTTTCTTTCTTTTTTTGTAAAGACGAGGTCTTGCTTTGTTACCTAAGCTGGTCTCCAACTCCTGGCCTCAAATGATCCTCCCACCTCAGCCTCCCAAAGTACTAGGATTACAGGTGTGAGCCACTATGCCCGACTAGACATGCTTTTGCTAGACAGGCAGCAGCAAACATGAGAGACACTAATCTTTGTTCACATCCTTGATTCTTTCCTAAAGACTAAGTCCTAAAAAAAATTGCTGAGTCAAGAGACATGAACAGTTTTAGGGCCATGGGTCAATGTTGCCAAATTTCTTTCTGGAAGAGTTTTCAGGGTGTGGGAGTTCATTTTTCCAGGTTCCCTCACTGATCTTGAGTGGAATACTTTTGTTAAATTTTTTTTTTTGAGTTGGAGTCTCACTCCATCAACCAGACTGGAGTGCAGTAGCACTCTCACGGCCACCCCAGCATTGACCTCCTGGGCTCTGGCGATCCTTCTGTCTCAGCCTTCCAAGTAGCAGAAACTACAGGCACGCGCTACCATGCCTGGCTAATTCTTTGATGTATTGTAGAGACGAGGTCTTACCAAGCTACCCGGGCTGCTCTCGAACCCCCAGGCTCAGGCAATCCTCTCTCCTCGGCCTCCCAAAGTGCTGGGATTACAGGCCGAACCACCAAGCCCGGCCTAAATTTTTCAAGCGATCAATTTAAAACATTTTCTACTTTGGCACTGCACAAAACTATTCTTGGTCTTGATTTGGGAGCATAAACTCTAATAGCTTTTATTAGGATGCTGTTCTAATCAGGTCCTGACCTACTATGAGGGGTAGACATGTTCTCATACAAAAAAAAAACAGGAAAGACATAAACATCTACAAGAAGACTGTGAAATTACCAAAGAAAAGATTCCGCTGTAGAAAGAAATAGGATGCCCTTAGCCATTGTTCCTAGAAGAAAACAGGGTCATCTTTGTTTTGTTTTCTTTACATCCAATCCCAAGGAAGCATCCCATCTGCTCCCCTCTGTCTCTGCCTCTTGTAAGACAAAGTCCCTCTTCCCTCTTCCTCTTTAAGAAGATCTCTTGTCTTTTGGGGATCAGTTTTCAATCAGAGAGCCTATCCTCTGCCCTACGGAGCTCAAGCCAGCAAAAGCATTGGCCCATTTCCAGAAATTATCAGAAAAATTCTATTTCAGCCACTAGATCTCTAACTTTAATCAACTTGCAAATCCCAACCACCCCCAGCAGTGAGCAATCACAGGTCTGAGGGAAACAGCGATTGTGTCTGTGACCTCAGACCTCTCTCAGTCAGCTATCATTTGGAAACCCCTGGGGCTTAATTGAGTTCTATTAAAATTTCACCATTTCCAGATAAGGCATCTGAGTGGGGAGATGAGGCCAGGTATTGGAAAGGCTGTGACCTGGGGCCTCCTGTGTCCTGCAGGCTGGAGCTTGGGGAAGGGAATCAAGAGACATGTGTATTTTGTTCCTTTGTATCATCAGAAGTTGGGCATGACCAGAGATTTTTCTCTAGTGGCTCCAGCGGTGTTGGCTCCATGGCAGCCACTGAGGGTAATTGATTCCTCAGTTAATTTGGCTTGGGTGCCAGCAGTCATTTTGAGACATTTATCCAGAGCTCCCAGCTTAACGCCAGCAGGTAAGCTTTTTGGCAATGCCAAAAACTGTCTCCCTACCCAGCAAAAAACCCAGTGCTTTTGGTGCCCAGCAGAGGTCCAGATTGTATATAATACAGCACATGGAATTGATCAACTCTTAATGAATGAACCTGTAAAACTTACTCCTGCCTCAGCCTATAACATCTGAACATCTGCAAGTTTTAAAACCATACCTCATGAAGAATTGTTTTCTGATGTAAGTGGTACCTAGGAAGGAATATCACAAAACATATATCTTTATGTTATGTGGGGTGTGCAGGGGGAGAAGAAACCTATTTCTGGTGGGTTGTTTTTTTTTTTTTCAAGTATTGAGGTAGAAATGAGAAGACAGAGGTAGCCCAAGTTTACATTTAGAAAACGAGATCTTGCTTCCAAAATTGCCAGCACAGATATTCCAAAACACTATTTTGAAAAGTCGTTCTAACAATGGAATTCTAACCATTTTTTTCTTTTTATAGAAATAGATCATATTTGTGCTAGAATGAAACCCAACCAAAAGACCATAGGCATTTCTTCAATTGGCTCAGAAATTAGGAAGTTGGGTGTGTCAACACTACTGTCAAACACATCTGCCAACAATTTCGCGTCTTCCTGCTTCATGCTTCTCTGAACAGCAGGAAATATTCACATTGTCACAAAACTGCTTTCCTCTGCTTTGCTACGCAAGCATCTTCCACCTGCGTTATTTGTCATGGCTTATTCTTCCTATCTTGCAAAAAGAAATTGCACCTACCTGTTCTCCTAGCTACAAGGATTCCTCCTATAATTTGTTATTGTTAAATAAAGTCCTGGTTCCCTTTTATTGATCAAACTTACATTTTATGCCTAAGGTACTTGTATTTTCCTTTTATTGTTTGGCTTGTGTTGCATATTCTGTTAAACATTGAGAAATCATAGATAAGAATTACTACCAAATGCTCTGATAGGATGGTATGGTGCCTGCCCTAGGTGTGCTTTGAAGGGTGGTTAACTCTGCCCACAATCCTCAGAAAGCCAGAAGAGCCTGCGAGTTTATGCCACTATTTTGGACCCCAGGGTGGCTCTGAGCCAACAGCCAGGAAAATGAAGGACTGCAATCAGGATTACTCTAAGATATAATTCAGAATTTTCCAACGGGATCAGGCCAGAGAATCCTCCCATAGAGTTTTGCTTGAAATCTTACCCCTACTGGATTTATTCCTGTTTCCATGATCTATTGCTGTACAATGAACTATCCAAACATCAGTCAACTATCCTGGCATAATGAACTACAGTAAGTCCCCTACATACGTACTTTCAAGTTGCGAACTTTTAAAGATGCCAGTGTGAATTCGCATGAGCAATCACATAAGTTAGTTCATGTGTCTGGTATACATCACCACATGCATGCATCCTCTGAAAGTGGTTGTGCTTTTGTGTACTTTAAAGTACTATGTAGAGTACAGTATTACAGTATCTTTATTTCAAGCCCAGGATGTCTGGAAGCAAGCATAAAAGCAACGGTAATGTAGCTGGTACTGTATAGCCAATTATGTTAGTTGGGTGCCTAGAACTTCCGAAAAAATTAGGACTTCCAAAAAAATTAGGCTTACAGAACAGAACTCTCGCTCATGTGTAGGGGACTTACTATACTCCAAATTTCAATTTTGTATCACTGCATAACAAACTTCTTCAAATCTTAAAACAGCAATCATGGGATTTGCTCTTTGGTCAGCATTTCAGACAAGACATGGCAAAGATACACTGTCTCTGTCTGTGATGTTTAGGGACCTCAGTTGAGATGACTAGGGAGATGACTGGACTGGCTTGATGGTGTCAAATGTCTGGGGTTTAGTTTTCTCTGTCAGCTGGACTCCTCAGTTCTCTCCTCCACGTGACTTTTCCATGTCCCTAGCCTGAACTTCTTCAGAGCTCAGTGGCCTTGGATGGTTAAGTTTGGTGTTTTTGTTTGTTTGTTTAAGACAGGATCTCACTCTGTTGCCCAGTCTAGAGTGCAGTGGCAGGAATCACAGCTTACCTCAACCTCCTGGGCTCAGCTGATCCTCCCTCACTATCCCAAGTAGCTGGGAGTACAGATGCGCACCACCACGCCTGGCTATTTTTTTTATTTTTTGTAGACATAAGGTCTCACTGTGTTGCTCAGGCTGGCCTCAAACTCCCGGGCTCAAGCAATACGCCTGCTTTGGCTTCCCAAAGAGCTAGAATTACAGGCATGAGGCCCCACGCCTGGCCTGAGATGGTTGGGTTTCTTACATGGCAGCTGGTCTGGAACTGGCCCAGCCCCACTTCTACCCTGTCTGTTGTTCAAGACAAGTTCTAAGGCCAGCTCTGATGGAGGGAAAATAGACCCCAACCTGGTGAGTGGAACGGCGTGTGCAAAAGGGAGGGAAGGAATGGGAGGTGGCTATTTTGGGGAAGCAGTGACCAGAGGCTCCTCCCTGCCCTGCTAACTCCCTTGCAGGTTTCTCCTGGGAGCACTTTCCTTCTTTCTTTTTCTTTCTTTCTTTCTTTCTTTCTTTCTTTCTTTCTTTCTTTCTTTCTTTCTTTCTTTCTCTCACTTATTTATTTATTTATTTTTATTATAAAGATGTGGGGGTACAATGCAGGATTAGGTATACAAACATTGATCACGCAGGTACCCTTGTTGATGAGGTATGCCCCTCCCTTCCCTAGCAGTTTCCCTCAACTGCCAATCCCACCTCCCCTCCCCTGACAGTTTCCCATTACTGTCAAGTGCTTTCTTATAGTATTATAATTGTTCAAGCTCCGCTTATGAGTGAGAACATATGTTCCTCTGTTCTTTGTTTCTGTGCTCGATCACTGAGTATGATCGACACCAAATCCATCCAAGTTGCCGCAAAGTCCATATATTTGTCCTTCTTTATAGCTGCATAATATTCCATCATGTATATGTACCACATTTTTTTAAATCCAGTTCAGCTTCGATGGGCAGCATGGTTGGTTCCATGTTTTTGCGATCGTGAATAGAGCTGCAACAAACATGCGTGTGCAGGTTTGGTCCATGCTTGTCACAAACCTTCCCGGAAGAAAAGGCTGAAACCTTTACATTGAAGTGACTCCTCTTTTGGATCTTGTTCCCCAGCAGCAGACCCAGGAGGGTCTCCAGGAGGGAGCACTTTCTAAAGGACATCACCTGCACAGGAACCCTCAGCTCAGGGTCTGCCACTGGAGAACATGAGCCTAAGAGATGGGTAACTTCAATGTAAAGGTTTCAGCCTTTTCTTCCGGGAAGGTTTGTGACGAGCATGGACCAAATCTAAGTCTCCATTCCAACACCTGCAAAACCTCAGGAGCAAGCATTGTATTGTTCTAAATCAGGGCATTTCAATTTGGGCTGCTCGTTACAAGCACTTGGGAGCTTCCACAAAAACCTTACTGTTTGGGTCCTACTCCAGAGATTCAGAATTAATTGGGCTGGAATAAGATCTATGCATGAGTATTTCCAGTATATTTTTTTAAGTTCCCCTGGTAATTCTAATGTGCAGCCCAGGATGAGAACCACTGCTCTACGCAGCTCAAGCTATGAAGACTGTGTCTGGGGGGGAAAGGAAGATGAAAGTGTCACAGGGTGCCCTGTGAAGAGGAAAAATAAATGACCCTTACCTGAATCACCTCTTGCCCTGGGGCCAAAATCTTACCACTGCCATGGAATAACATGGGTTGCAAACTTGGTTTCCAAATCCGGTTGCTCTGAGTTTAGGAGTGGGCTGGCTTCTTGGGAATGTCTCGGCTGAATAAAAGTCACAGACATGCTCTCCAGGCTTAGAAAAAACAAACTCCAGTCATGTACATCCTTTGGCTTATCGCTTATAGCATATTAATTATGATATCTAAGTCCCACTAGTTTTAATAGACATGGTAATGCCTAGCTTTCTCTTTACAAGGTAGAAAGAACAATCTTGGTTATATTAGTACTCAAGCTGAAAGAAAAAAGTGCCCTCCAGTGCCATTTATTAAGCTTTGAGGGTAAAATCTCCATAATCTAGAAGAATATTTCAAAGTGTAAAGAACTGGTGGCCGGGTGTGGTGGCTCACGCCCGTAATTTCAGCACTTTGGGAGGCCGAGGTGGGAGGACTGCTTGAGCCCAGGAGTTTGAGATCAGACTGGTCAACATAGCGAGACCTCATCTCTACAAAAAATAAAAATTAGCCAGGTGTGGTGACATGTGCCTGTAGTCCTAGCTACTCAGGATGCTAAGGTGGAAAGATGGCCTGAGCCCAGGAGGTTGAGGCTGCAATGAGTTGTGATCATGCCACTGCAATCCAGCCTGGGTGACAGAGACTCCAACTTGAAGAAAAAAAAAAAACAGCCGGGCATGGTAGCATGCACCTGTAGTTCTGTCTACTTGGAAGGATCACCGGAGCCCAGCAGGTGGACACTGGGGTGGCCATGAGCATGCCACAGCACTCCAGCCTGGGTGACAGAGTGCGACTCTAACTCAAAAATAAAAAAAGAAAAAGAAAAATTAACGAACACATTTTCCAGCTAATTCCACAATCAATAAGACGATACCTTTTCTTTTTGTTGGGTCCGTTCATCTCTAAATGATACAGAGAAGACAGTCCTAACTTCCTGTTATTATATTTTCTTGTTAAATTTTATCCTTAGTCTTCATTCTCAGTTTGGTTCCTATAATCACTGGCTTTTATTCTGTAAAACTTTGTTTTGTAATTAGCAAGATAGAGATCAATGTAACACAAAATATGTGCTAGCGCAGAAGCAGATTCTGCTCTTCCATGCATGAATGCCAAGTGCAGAGAAGATAACCTGCTAAAACCGTGCGAGGGAAACTTGATCTCATCCCAGGAATAACAACCTCCTTTTTCATGAGAAGCAGCAACCTTGAAATGCCGCATTTCAACATGGCGCTTTCCCTCTCAGCCAAGAACTGCAATATCTCTCTTTTTTTTCTCTTTTAATTTTTACTTTGAAAATTGTGGGGCTGCAGTATCTCTTAAGTGTGGATATCACTTGTAACTGTCATAGTTTAGTTGATAGTGGCTTTTCTTTTAATAATAATACAATTATTCTATGGTAATAATATAACTACATCACAGTTATTTGAAATAAAATAATGGTGTACCTTAAAACCAATAATGTCTTAGTTTACATGAAAGTTGGCAGTCCACAGTCACCTAGTCAAAGAGAGAATAGAATAGATTTTAGATAAAAATGTAAACATGGGTCCGGGCTCGGTGGCTCAGCCTGTAATCCCAGCTGAGGCGAGTGGATTGCCTGAGCCCACGGGTTTGAGATCCACCCAGGCAACTTGGCGAGACCTCATCTCTACAATAAATAAAAAGTTAGCCAAACGCAGTCGTGCGTGCCTGTAGTTCCGACTACTTGGAAGGCTGAGGTGGAAGGATCACTGGAGCCCAGCAGGTGGAGGCTGCGGTGACCAGGAGCGTGCCACTGCACTCCAGTCTGGGCGACAGAGTGAGACTCCAACTCAGAAACAAACAAAAAGAAACAAACAAAAATGCAAACACAGGAAGGACCCTTTTGGAGCCCACCAGGAGCATACAGCAATACCCAAAGCTTGGAGTGCTATGTGTAGACCACTGTAGCATGCTCTCTTACCTATTACAATTGTGAGCATATTACCCACACTTAGGACAAGCTCTGGAAGAAATCACATTGAAAGTAGAGGTTTCCACATGTTCCCACTCATAAGTGGACCCTGAACATTTACCATAATACTATGAGAAAGGGATTGGCAGTAGTGGAATACTGTAGGGATGGGTGTGGGGGAGACACACACACACACACACACACACACACACACACACACACACACACACAACATCAGTAAGGGTACCTGATCTCAAACCAGGCAAAGTTGGGGCCAAAGGGAGACCCAAACTTTACCTGTATGATGACAACTTATATACCTAATTCTAAATTCCACCCCACATCTTTAACATAAAAAATAAATTAAAAAAATAAAAACAAAAGTAGAGGTTGTTGTTTTTTAAGATGGCTTACTAGAGGCATTTCACGCACACCTTATCCACTTAGAAGGACCAAAATCATGTATAGAAAAATCACACTTTCAACGCATCATCCTAAACTCTGAATGTGTTATCCAAGAGGGAACACAGGAATTCAACAGGAGAGTGACAGGAAACAGTCAAGTCCAGGAAGGAGGAAAAAAGAGTCCGTATGACTGGGACCAGTCAGGAACCGGTAGTGAATCTGCAATATGGGGCAGGATGTCTTTCTACGGTCCACCTTCCCACTGGGAAATTGTACAGCCCAGGCCACAGGAGAGCGTCGGGACCCTCCCAAGCCCTTGACTCTGACTTGGGGAACAGCTAGGAAATTGCAGGAAGGAACTGTTCCAGGCAGGGAACCCACATTGGGTCCCACGCCTTTTCTGGGACCTGAGGGGCTCCTGGATGACCCCTTCTCAATCCTGGCTTTTAACAGTCCATGCACAGTCGTGGGAACCAGTGGCGCCAGTTCTGGGAAACTCAGCCTTGCACAGCCGGGGCCTGAGCTGGGTGTGGGCTTTCACAAACAAGACTGAGATGTGAGTGTGGCATGGGCTGTAGCTGCTGGGGCTGGAAGTGAGCAACTTCCCTGAGACCTGAGCAGGACAAGCATTGCTGTGGAGGCTTGTCTTGAGCCAAACGGAGGCTTCTACAGCCCAGGGCTGAGTTCCTTGCGAGGTGCGAACTGCCAGGTCCAACTGAACAGCCAGGTCAGCTGGCCACCTGAAATGAGGAAGGGAACCCCACTCAGGACTAAGGCATGAAAGGGACTCGAGCGCTTCACCTGATGACCAAGGCTGTGGGACCTCACTGCGAGAGGATTGCCTGAGCCCACGGGTTCAAGATCAGCCCAGGCAACTTGGCGAGACCTCGTCTCTACAGTAAATCAAAAAATTAGCTGGGCATGGTGGCACACGCCTGCGGTTCCAGGTACTTGGAAGGTTGAGGTGGAAGGATCTCCTGTGCACAGCAGGTCGAGGCTGTGGTGGTCGTCAGCTTGCCACTGCACTCCAGTGTGGGCGACAGAGTGAGACTCAAACTCAAAATAAATAAATAAGACTGATATCCCAGTTATGCAGCAATCAACAAAAAGGCACAAGAAACATGAAAAAGCAATGACAACTTTAAAGAAGCCGTTAAATGATACATGAAAAGCATAAGACACCTAATCTCAAACCAGGCAAAGTGGGGACCAAAGGGAGACCCAGAACTTTACCTGTACAATGAACACTTGTATACCTAATCCTGAATTGTACCCCACATCTTTAAAATCAAATAAATAAATAAATAAATAATTTGAAAAAAAGAAAAGCATATGACACCTTTAAAGGAGCACAATAGTTCCATAGCAATAGCTCCTAACCGAAAAGAAATCCTCAAAATGCTAGAAAAATAATTAAAAATATTTATTTTAAAGAAGTTCAATGAAATGCAAAAGAAATTTGAAAACCAATACAAAGAGTTCAAAAATCAATTCAAGAAATGAATCAAAATTTTAGCAAAGTGATTTTATAAAAGATATCTTTTATAAAATGCAGAAATTCTGAAACTAAAAAAGTTCATAAAAATAAGAACAAAATATGTCCATAAGCTCCAACAAGCAGATTAGACCAAGCAGAATAAAGAATTTCAGAACTTGGAGACAGGTTTTTGAAATAATCCAGTCAGACAAAAATAAATTTAAAAGATTAAACAAAGACTTCAAGACACTTAGAACTACATAAAGTGACCGAACTTATAAATTATTGGTATTTCCAAGAGTGAAGAAAAATCAAAGACTTAGAAAACCTATTTAACAAAATAATAGATGAAAACTTCCCAACTTTAATAAGAGATTTGGACATCCACATACAAGAAACTCAGTAATCTCCAAACAGATACAGTGCAAAAGTGACTTCATGACATTTTGTAATCAGACTGTCTGAAGTCCAAGTGAAAGAACAGATTCTAAAATCAGCCAGAGAAAAGTGTCTAGTCACCTGTAAAGGAAATCTCATTAAACCAACAGCGAACTTCTCAGCAGAAACCTTAGAGGCCAAGAGAGAATGGGATGATATATTCAAAGTGCTAAAAGAAAAACATAGCTAACAAAGATACTATATCCAGAAAAATTATTCTTCATAAAGGAAAAATAAAGGTTTTTCCCAGACAAGCAAAAACTGAGGGAGTTCTTTACCATTAGAACAGCCCTCCTAAAAATTCTTAAGGAAATCCTATACCCAGAAGCAAAAGAACAATAACCACTATCATGAAAACACTCAAAAACATAAAAGCCACTAATAGAGCAAACAAACAAGCAAGGAAGAGGAAATGTTCAAATGCTACCACTATAGAATACCAACAAAACACATAATAAACAATGAGAGAAATAAAAAATATATACAAACACAATCTAAAATTAAGTAATAAAATGACAAGAATAAGCCGTCACATATCACATATTGAATGTAAACAGCTTAAACTTTCCTATTAAAAGATATAGACTGGCCAAATAGCTTTTTAAAAACATAACATGACTATATGCTGCCTACAAGAAAACTCATCTAGTCTTCAAGACACATACAGATTGAAAGTAAAGTGGTGGAAAAAGATATTCTAAACAGAAACCAAAAGTGAGCAGGAGCAGTTATATCAGATAAAATAGACTTTAAGTCAAAAGAAATAAAAGAGAGAAAGAAGGTCAGTAAATAATGATAAAGGGATCAATTTAGCAAGTGGATATAACAATCTAAACATATATGCACCCAACACCAGAGCACCAAGACATAAAAGCAAATATTATTCAATGTAAAGGGAAAGATAGCCTCCAATACAATAATAGTTGGGGATTCCAACACTCCACTCTCAGCACTAGACAGATCATCTAGACAGAAAATTAACAAAGAATCATTGGATATAAACTGCACATTAGACCAAATGGGCATAACAGATATTGCCAGAACACTTTGCCCAACAGCTATAGAATATGCATTCTTCTCATCAGCACATGCAACATTCTGCAGGGTAGATTATATGTTAGGACACAAAACTAATTTTTAAAAATCAAAATCATATCAAGTATCTTCTCAGAACACAATGGAATAAAACCAGATATCAACAGCAAGAGGAACTTTTAAAACAGTTTAAATACATAAAAATTAAACAATATCTTCCTTAATGACCATTGGATCAAGGAAAAAATTAAGGAGGAAATTTGTAAAATGCCTTGAAACAAATAAAAACCCCGACACAATGGACCAAAATGTATAGAATACAGTAAAAGTCATGCTAATAGGGAAGTTTATAACAATAAACGTCTAAATAAAAAAAAAAAAAAATAGACTCCAGGCTGGATGTAGTGGCTCATGCCTGCAATCCCAGCACTTTGGGAAGACAAAGAGGCCAGGAGTTTGAAACTAGACTGGGCAAAATAGCAAGGCTCAGTCTCTAATATAAATTTTTTAAATATATAAAAATAAATAGATAGAGAAACTCCAAATAACCAACCTAACAATGCATTTCAAAGAACTAGAAAAGCAAGAGCAAACCAAACCTAAAATTAATAATAAAATAATAAAGATCAGAGCAGAAACTAAAGGAAATAGAGTCAAAAACAAAAAGGATCAATGAAATAAAAAGTTGGTTTTTTAAAAAAAGATAAACAAAATCAATAAACCACTTGCTAGACTCACCAAGAAGAGACGACCCAAATAAAATCAGAAATTAAAAAAGAGACACCGCAACTGATACCACCAAAATAGAAAAGATTATTAGAGACTATTATGAACAATTATACGCTCAACAAATAGAAAACCTAGAGAAAATAGTTCAATTCCTGGAAACATACAATTTCCCAATATTGAACAGGAAGAAATAGAAAACCTAAACCGATCAATAAGTAGCAACATTGAATCAGTAACAACAACAAAAAAATTTTCAACAAAGAAAAGCCCAGGACCAGATAGATTCACAGCTAAACTCTACAACCCATACAAAGAAGAATTAAGAATTCTCCTGAAACTGTTCCCAAAAAATCAAGGAGGAAGGAATTCTCCCCAACTCATTCTACAAGGCTATTATCAACCTGATACCAAAACCAGACAAGGATGCTACAATAAAGAAAACTATGGACCAATATCTCTGATGAACATAGATGCAAAATCCCTCAGCAAAATACTAGCAAACCCAATCCATCAGCACATCAAAAAGTGAATACACCACAATCTAGTGAGTTTTTTCCAGGACTGCAAGGAAGTTTCAAAATACACAAATTAGTAAATGTGATCTACCACATAAACTGAAAATCGTATGTTCATCTCAGTGTCAGAAAGTCCTCCATTTTCTTTGAGGGGTTTCTAGTTTATTTGCATACAGGTGTTCATAGTAATCTCTGATAATCTTTTCAATTTTTCTGGAGTCAGTTATAACTTTGCCTTTTGCATTTCTAATTGTGTTTATTTCTCTATCTTTATTTTTTAAAGACAATCTGACCTGGGGTCCATCAATCTTATTTATCCATTCAAAGAACCAGCTTTTTGTCATGTGATCCTTTCTATGATGTTTTTGTCTTCTATATCCTGCGATTGTGATTTCATCATGGTGATCTGAATTCTTCTGCTGAAGTTAGGATTTAGATTATCTTGCCTTTTCAGCTTGTTTAGCTGTGACATTCGGCTGTTTATTTGGGATCTTTTTTTTTAGGTCTAGTAGAATTTGTTTTACAAAGCTGTGAGCCCTGCTTTTTGGTGCATATTTATTTAAAATTTTTATGTCTTCAAGTTCTGAGATTCTTCTGCTTGTTCTAGTGTACTGCTAAAATTTTACACTGCATTTTTTACTTGCTTAAATGCTTCCTTCATTTCCAGAATTTCAGGGTTTTTGTGTTTTTTTCAATTTTTGTTTGTTTGGTTGGGTTTTTTTTTTTTAAGGTGTCTTATATCTTTGGAGAATTTTTCATCTATGTCCTGAATAGTTTATTTGTTTGTTTGTCTGTTTATATTGGTTTTCAATGTTTTCCTGAAGTTCATTGGCCAATTTTATCACCAACTTTTGAATTCTGTGTCTGACATTTCAAAAATTTCATTTTGGTTGGGTTCCTTGCTGAAGAGTTGGTGTGGTCTTTTGGGGGTGTAGGAGAACTCTGTTTTTTCACAGTGTCAGAATTGTTTTTCTGGCTCCTTCTCATTTGGATAGATGATTTTCTCATATTTGAGGTTGGCAGGAGGCTGATATAGGCACTGTAGGGTTCTCCAGTTATTGATAGCCTTGGTGTCACATCTCAATTATCAGATGTGACAGCCCTGTGCTGTGTCCTTGCACTGGCTCATGACATCCTGAGTGACTGGAGTGGCTTGGAAAGTGTTAGTAGCTGGTGCTTGGGATCTGACCTTCCTCAGTGCTGAGGTATTGTATCCAATGTGGTTGGTTGTACTGTTGACCTCCAGCCAGGAGGTGGTGCTTATGGGAGAAAGCCAACTATGATGGTGGCTGTAGGATTTCTTGTTGGCAAGTGCTGCTCTGGGGAAATGCCCAACCAGCCTAGGATGAGGGCAGAGCTCTGGGAATTTCCCAAGTTTTCTATCTGTTTTGAGTCTTCTGGAGTATTACAGGGGACAGGAGCTGAAGCACCCCACAAGTGTGCACTCTCAGCTGCCCCGGTAGGGACTAGAAGGGAGTCCCAGGCCACTGGAGTGACACTGATATGCCAAGGAGGCCCAGAAGACTTCCCAAGGGTAGTGAGAGGTTGCTATGGCAACACTTTCCACTGAGCTCCTGCCTTGACCTCTGGCAATGTGATCCCAATGTCAAGGTGCGGCCTCAGGTGTTCTCAGGCAACCTGCCCAGCCCACAAGTGTCTCCAGCTATGGAGCTTTTCTTGGGGCCTATTCTCTCCCAAGCTGGCTGGAAAGCAGCCACTCCACCCTGCCTGTGTTGAGTTCTTGGCAAATGGTGTCTGGCCCTTCTCAAGGCTTTTTTGCTGCACCACTCCATGGCAGGGAATGGCTTCCTCACTGTGTCCGGAGTCTGTGGTAGATTCTATGGTGCAGAAGAGAGTCCAGCCAGTTTCAGCACTGGATTTTCTTCTTCTTTGTTCTAAATGGTTATTATCACTCTTTTGGAAATTCATGGGGTGTGCCGCTGCTGGATCCAATCCTCCCTGGGTGCTGAGGAAACCTTCTCTATCTTGGTTTACTCTGTGGGAGAAAATTATTCTAGCTGCCTCATATCAGTCATCTAAATCTATGACAAAAACTTTTAACAAACTAGGCATAGAAGGAATATGCCTCAAAACAACAAAGGTCATTTAAAACAATCCCACAGCCAATATCTTACTGAATGAGGAAAAGTTGAAAGCATTTCTTCGAGGAACAGGAACAAGACAAGGACGTCCACTTTAATTACTCTTATTTGACATTGTATTAGAAGTCCTAGCCAGAGGAATCAAGTAAGAGAAAGAAATGAAAGGCATTCAATTCAGAAGACAGGAAGACAAATTGTCCTTGTTTGCTGATGAGATGATCTTATATCTAGAAAAATCTAGGCTCTGCCACACACACACAAAAAAAAATTCTTAGAAAAGGTGTAAGATATGAAATCAATGTGCAAAAAATATGTGGCGTTTCTATACACCAATAACAATCTAGTTGAGAATGAAATGTAAAAGGCAATCCTATTTAGAATAACTAAAACAAATCCAAAACATCTAAAGTAAATTTAACAAAGGAGGCGAAAGATGTCTGTAAGGAAAACTGTAAAACACTGATGAAATAAACTGTAGATGACAAAAACAAATGTTCATGGATTAGAAGAATTAATATCATTATAATGATATATTGCCCAAAGCAATCTATAGATTCAATACAAAACCTATCAAAATACCAGCATCATTTTTCACAGATTTAGAAAAACCAGTCCTAAGATCCATGTGGAATCAAAAAAGAGCCCGAATAGCCAAATCTAAAAGAACAAAACTGAAGGCATCATATTACCTGACTTTTTTTTCTTTTTTTCCTTGAGACAAGGTCTCACTTGGTTGTCCATACTGACTTCTTATTACATTACAAGGCTAGAGTAACCAAAATAGCTATAAAAATAGAGACAGAGATCAATGGAACCGAATAAAGAACCCAGAAATAAAGTCACATATTACAGTCAACTAGATCTTTGACAAAGCTGACAAGAACATACATTGAGGAAAGGACATTCTTTTCAATAAGTTGTGCTGGAATAATTGACTGCCATATGCATAAGAATGAAATTAGACCCCTATCTCTCACCATATACAAAATCAACTTAAGATGGATTAAAAACTTAAATCTAAGATCCAAGACTATAAAAATATTAGAAGAAATCCTAGGGAAAAACTCTTCTAGACATTGGTCTAGGCAAAGAATTTGTGACTAAGACCTCAAGAACACAGGCAACAAGAACAAAAATAGACAAATGATATTTCATTAAATTAACAGCTTTCTTCACGACAAAAGAAACAATCAACAGAGTGAACAGGTAGCACGGAGAATGGGAGAAAATATTTACAAACTATTCATCTAATAAGGGGTTAATATCCAAAATATACAAGGAACTCAAACAACTCAACAACAGCAAAAATCAAGCATACGTTCTACTAAAGAGTAAGCAAAAGACATGAATAGACATTTTTCAAAAGAAAATATACAAATGGTCAACAGATACATTAAAAATGCTCACCTTCACTAATCATCTGAGAAACGCAAATGAAAACTACAATGAAATACCATCTTACCCAGTCAGAATGGCTATTATTAAAAAGACAACATAACCGATGTTAGCAAAGATTCAGAGGAAAGAGAACGCTTATATATTGTTGGTGGGGATGTAAATTAGTACAACCTTAATGGAAACCAATATGGAGATTTCTTGAAGAACTAAAAATAGAACTATCATTCAATCCGGCAATCCAAACACTCATCATCTACCCAAAGGAAAGGAAATCCATTTATCAAAAAGACACCTGCACTCATATGCTTATGGCAGCACTAGTCAAAGGAGCAAAGATGTGGAATCAACCTAAGCGTCCATTAATGCATGACCGGATAAAGAAAATGTGGTATAAATACACAATGGAATATTATTCAGCCATAAAACAGAATGAAATCATAACTTTTACAGCAGCAGGGATAGCACTTGAGGTCATTGTTTTAAGTGAAGCAAGCCAGACACAGAAAGCCAAGTGCCACATGTTCTCACTCCTACGTGGGTGTTAAAAATATGGACAAGTGGATGTGGAGAGTGGAACGATAGACAATGGAGTCTGGGAAGGGAGAGGGGGTGGGAGGAGAGGATGATAAGAAATTACTTAGCTGGGCTCGGTGGCTCAGCCTGTAATCCTGCGCTTTGGGAGGCTGAGGTGAGTGGATTGCCTGAGCCCGCGGGTTCGAGACCCACCTGGGCAACTTGGCGAGACCTCATCTCTACCGTAAATCAAAAATTAGCCGGGCATGGTAGCTCACGCCTGTAATTCTGACTATTCGGAAGGCTGAGGCGGAAGGATCACCGGAGCCCAGCAGGTTGAGGCTGCGGTGGCCGGGAGCGGCCACTGCACTCCAGTCTGGGCGAGAGTGAGACACTGACTCAAAAAAAAAAAGAAAGAAATTATTTAGTGGGTGCAATTGTATGTTATTCAGGTGATGATACACTAAAGCTCTGACTTGACCACTCTATAATCTATGCATGTACCAAAATTGCACTTGTGCCCCATACATTTATGGGAGGGAGGGAGGGAAAGGGGAAGAAAGAAAAAAGACAGACAAAGAGGGAGAGAGAGAGAGAAAGGAAGGGAGAAGATTCATGGTTATAAACATTGTAATCACCCAGCTGGCATTTGAGAAGTTTCCTATGACACACTCCTCTGTTTCACAAAACCTACCTTTGGGTTTTTAGTCCAATAAAGAATCCAAGACAGAAGTGCATTAATTCTCAAACTTTAGTCAGAATAAACTAGCCAGGCATGGTGGTGCACGCCTGTAGTTCCAGCTACTTGGAAGGCTGAGGCAGAAGAATCACCTGAGCCCAGCAGGTCGAGGCTGCGGTGGCCACGAGCATGCCACTGCACTCTAGTCTGGGTGACA
>NW_007070747.1:23997-31304 GCF_000164805.1 Carlito syrichta | reverse complement strand
CACGCCCGGCTGATTTTTTTGATTTATTGTAGAGATGAGGTCTCGCTGCCCAGGTGGGGCTCAGGCAATCCACTCGCCTCAGCCTCCCAAAGGCGTGGGATTACAGGCTGAACCACCGAGCTCGGCATAATTTTCATTTTCAACAGCAACAGAGAAGGTGGCCTTTTTCAATGGATGTGGAATTATAACCAAGCCCAACAATTAATACCTGTCCTATGCTCCCAACTCCATTTAATGTATATTACCAATAGTGGGTGTGGTTGGATGAATAATAGTGCCCAAAGATGTTGTCCTAGTGCATTCAGGCTGCTATAATAAAATATCATAGATTAGGTACCTTACAGACATCAGAAATTTCTTTCTTTTTTTTTTGAGTTGGAGTCTCACTCTGTTACCCAGGCTGGAGGGCAGTGGCACACCTCTCAGCCACCCTAGCGTCGACCTGCTGGGCTCTGACCATCCTTCTGCCTCAGCCTTCCAAGTAGCCCAAACTACAGGTGTGCACTACCACACCCAGCTTATTTTTGATTTATTGTACAGACAAGGTCTCACCATGTTGCTCAGGCTGGTCTCAAACCCACAGGCTCAGACAATCCACTCACCTTGTCCTCCAAAGTGCTGGGATTACAGGCTGAGCCACCGAGCCCGGTCCAGAAATTTATTTCTAACAGTTCTGGAGAATGGGAAGTTTAAAGTCAAGGTGCCTACAGATTCAGTGACTTGTGAGGGCACACTTCCTAGTCCATAGATACCTGTCTTTTCACTTTGTCCTCACAGGGCAGAAAGGCAAAGGTGCTCTCTGATGTCCCTTCTGATGAGGACACTAATCCTATTCACGAGGCCGTCACCCTCATGACCTAATCACCTTCCAAAGGTTCTACTTCCTAATGCCATCACATCAGGTTTCAACAAATACATTTTGAGAGACACAAACATCTTGTCTATAGCAGATGTCTGTGTTTTAACCTCTGGAACTTGTGACTATGTTACCTTACATAATAACAATTTTTTTAAAAAGACTTTGTCGCTGTGACTAAGTCAAGGGTCTGTTTTTCTTCTTTGGCTTTTTTGTTTGTCGTGTGTGTGTGTGTGTGTGTGTGTGTGTGTGTGTGTGTTTCTTCTTTCTGTCTTTATTTTTCATTTTCTTTTTGCCAAGTAAAGGGTCTTGAGAAGGAGGGTTTAGCCTGGATTATCAAAGTAGGCCCAAGGTAATCACGGGGCTCCTTATAAGAGAGAAGCCGGAGGATCAGAGTCAGAGAGAGAGAAGATGTAAGGATGGAAGCAGAGGGCAGGGAGGAGAGAAATGCTTTGCCAGTGGTTCTGAAGATGGAAGAAGGGGCCGTGAGTCAGAGGACACAGGTGGCAGCTAGAGGTTTGAAAAGGCCGAGGAGATTCTCCCCTTCAGCCTCCAGAAGGAGCGTAAGCCTCCTGACACTTTGTGCTTATCCCGGTAGTACCCACCCAGAACAGCGAGATACTAAGTTTATGTTGTTTTAAACCCTTAAGTTTATAATATTTGCTGCAGCAGCAATTGAAAATTAATACAGTGGGGTTTTAAATGACCTTTCTTTTGACATAGCTTAAAATTCTCCGAGTAGGCTGGGCACAGTGGCTCATGCCTATAATCCCAGCACTTTGGGAGGCTGAGGTAAGAGGATTGCCTGAGCCCACAGGTTTGAGACCAGCCTGGGCAACTTAGTGAGTCCTCATCTCTAAATAAATTTTTAAAAATTAGCCTGGCATGGTGGCTCGTGCCTGTAGTTCCAGCTACTTGGAAGGCTAAGGCGGAAGGAACACCTGAGCCCAGCAGGTCAAGGTAGCAGTGACCGTGAGCATGCCATTGCACTCCAGCTTGGGTGACAGAGTGAGACTCCAACTCAAAAAAAAAAAAAAAAAAAAAAAAAGCTTCTCTGAGCAAACAGTGACCTGTGAGAGACCCAAGGAGGCATAATTTGCGTGGAGCCTAAGACGCACTGACACTGATTTTTCTTATTTCTTAAAAACAGAAAATAAAAATAAAATATAATATAATTTTAAAAGGAAGCAGATGGGATTAACTGACAAAGGCTGATTCTTCAACAACAAATGCCAAGGTCTCTGGGCCCATTCCAGGAGAGGAGCTGCAATTTGCAACCAAGCAGGAGAACCTACAAGGCCTGCAAGTTTCCTGTTAAAACTCCCTTGTGTTTAAAAGCACGCTTGCTTGCTCTTGGGATGTGTGTGGGTTTCTGTTAGCATTTAGAGGAAAGCATATCCATCGGTGTCCCAAGGATGATAGACGGAAGCATGACCCCTTCATTCCTGCCCTATATGAGACAATTAAAGGACTAAATGGTCCCGTGCCTGCAAGTCTTCTAGGTGTTCTTAAAGGGACACTCTCTAGATCGCAGGCAATGTCTTTTGCTACCCTATGCATGTTCCTGTCTCTTGCCCTTTCCCCCTTCCTGTTCCTCCACTCTTTGAAGGTCTTCTACACCCATCCCAGAGCTGCAGGAGTCTTTGGGTGGCTTTTACCATCAGAAAGAGGATGGGAACTCTGAGGCGAAGTGCCACATGTCACCTGTTGTCTCTCAGCACTATGCTTCTCCTTCTATGCCCCTTTCTCACCACCAGGGCAGAAGTCCTGCCAACTACGTTAGCCAGACTCACTTTCCACCTGCTTCCTATCCAAATGCTACCGATGGGTGGCACCAGCAGGAGTCTGGAAGGTGGAAGGAAGAAAGCAAGCTTTTTTTCCTGTAGTCTTGGTGGTGCTTCTCACAGGAGCAGCGGTAACAAAGGAGGCCAGAGCAACGGTTATAGCAACAGCAGCCTCGGCAGAAGAGGCCGTGAGAGCTGTGGGCAGATGGGGCTTCTGGACTCGGACCAAGTCTGTCGGCTCAGTTCTGACAACAGCACATTGTGTGCTTTGAGTAACACCTTTTTCTCTTTGCTCTTTCAGACCTAGAGGCGGTATCAGTTTCCTGCAGTTACTTACTGATCTTTCCTTCCCCCTTTTCTCCTCTGGCTCTCCTAACACCTTGTAACAACCAGCTGCCGATTTGAAAACCCAGAGTAGTTGCTGTTTTCCTGATTAGAAGCAAAATGGATAAGATAGCATCTTTCCCTTGCATGAGCAAGGGACAAAAGGCAACTGAAATCCTTTTCCTACCATTAATATCTGGGGTTGGGTCGGGCGTGGTGGACTCAAGTCTGTCATCCCATCACTTTGGGAGGCTGAGGCGAGAGGATTGCCTGATCCCGGGGATTCAAGAGCAGCCTGGGCAACTTGCCAAGACCTCGTCTCTACAATACATCAAAAAATTAGCCAGGCATGGTAGTGCATGCCTGTAGTATCAGCTGCTCAGAAGGCTGAGGCAGAAGGATCGCCTGAGTCCAGTCGGTCAAGGTGGCCGTGAGTGCCACTGCACTCCAGCCTGGGTGACAGAGTGAGACTCAAAAAAAAAAAAAAAAACTGGGGCTTTGGAACTGCCATTTCATTGAGATAAATTGAATCAAAGTAAGACCCTTTCCAGAAGGGAGAGGTGGCATGGCTTGGGCAGCCTCATGGCAAACCAGGTTGCTCGATATTCACGGTCTTGTTTAGTTCTACGATACTCACTGTCTTGGTTAGTTTCTCAGGACACAGTCCCTGAGGTGGGGATTCAGGAATTGGTGACTTATGGGAGTTCTACTAAGAAAGGCCTAGAAAGAGAGATCTGGGGTAAGCAGGTTGAAACCAAGGACAGGATGAAACCAAGCAGGGGCAAGGTGTAAGCTATCCTGATGGATATATATCCTGATGGACCTGGAAAATTTTCTGATGATCACACCAGTCAGTCACTGTCTACTGGCTACCTTAAGGGCACGTAAACTCCCAGGCAATTTTGACTGGCTCCAGTAGCCTTAGAACAGGCCTCTGAGGAAAAGTCCCGGTGGGGGGGGGTCTCTAGATGCAAAAATACAGTGAAGCTGGGAAAGGGTACATGGTAAAGGTAAAAAGAACCCAAAGGGATCTGGTCAGGGCAATGACAAAGTCTTCTCCATCCCTGTTCCCTACCACAGTGAAGTCACTTTAAGTCAAAGCTCACCCTCACCCTTCATTAATTCAGAATGAGCCCCTACTCTCAGGCACAGTGCCTTGGGGACAGAGTGGTGAGCCCAAGGGGTGGTGCCCAGCCTTTCAGATCTGGCAGCAAGGAAGAAAATATAGACCATGACAGAGTATTACAACACCATGAGATAAACTCTGCAGTGAGGACGCCTCAGGAACACTTAGCCAAAGCACCTTAATCAGAATTTGGCAAATGAAGGCTAGAGTTTGTCTTTGTAGTCTGTAGGGGCAGAGGGAAGCTGCCAAGAAAACAAACATCATAAACTGTTTCAGCAGGGAGGATCGCACCTCTCTTGAGCTGCCCAAGTATCAGGGCTGAGACTTATTTTTCCATGTGGTTCCCTGAGGTGTCAAGGAAGCCAACTTCTATTTTGGGCAGCTTATTAATAATACACTAAAACAATTAGAGTTTTAGTCAGGGAAGCAGAGCCACTAGGGTGTTGCAGGATAAGGAATTGCTATGGCTTGAACATCCCCCCTAAAACTCATGTTGGAACTTAATTGCCAATGTAACAGTATTGGGAGATGGGACCTTTAAGAGGTGATTAGGTCATGAGAGCCCCACCCTCATGGATGGATTAATGCCATTATTGTATGAGTGGGTTAGTAATCATGGAAGTTTGGCCCCTTTTTTCTCTCTGTCTCTTGCACTTGCTTCTACGTTCTGCCCTTCAGCTATGGTATAAATACAGCAAGAAGGCCCTCACCAGATGCCAGTGCCATGCTCTGGGACTTCCCAGCCTCCAGAACTGTAAGCTAAAATAAATCTCTTTTCTTTATAAATTCTTCAGTCTTTGGTATTCTGTTATAGCAGCAGAAAACAGACTAAGACAGAAGTATACTAGAAAAATTAGACCTTACACAATTTCTGAGAGTTGCTGGGAGTGAAAGTCCCAAAGGGAGGTAGAGGATCAGAGAAAAAGTCACCAACCAGCCTTCCTGAGGCACTGACACCAGTGACTAAGTCAGAACTTGCAGGAGAATCTCCAGCCATGGAGCAGCCCTAGATGGGGACCTCATGGAGAAAACTATAACAGCTGTTCCCTTGTGGAACTATCAACTTGTGGTTCTGCTGTTAGGCAACTGGAAGCAGCCTGGAGCCAGAAGTGAAGGTCAGAAGGATCAATGGATAGGAAGGTGAGCTAGCTGCAGAGTGGACAAGAGTAAAGACAAGCTGGCATACTGCATCTGACCATAAAAGCCTCAGGAAGGGATGGCCAATGCGTCGCTACTGCCTCCCAGATCTCATTCAAGTTCTTTTCCTTTGGCCAACTCTAATCTAGAACCATAAAGGGAAGGGGGTTCTGGGAAATGTAGTTCTCAGCTTAACCAAGTTGATACTAGAACAATCCAGCACACTTAATACTGACTTTTAAATAAATCTCTGCAAAGTTTCAGGATACAGGTGAGCCTCCTTTTGCTAGAAGATCCACAGCAACTGGCCATGAGAGGCCCAAGTGCCCCAGGAAGAACTGTTGATGCAGCTTCTCTGTGTGGGCTTCCATGATTTGTTTAATCTAATAGCGGTGGACAGTCTGTAGGCGGAGAATAAACACCTGTGCAACTGGAAGGTGCTAGGCTGACTCCACACTCCTCCACATGATCACTCTGTTCAGGTGCTGTCACCTTACTGCACCTGTTCTTTCCTGATGCTTTGATGTCAATTCTCAACTGCTTATTTGGGAAATCAAAAACACTGATCACTGGTGACATTTATTTTCTTTGCATTTAGATTTAGAGGCAATGTGGTGTCGCAGTTATAAGTATGGTTACTAAAGCCATATTTTTCTGGATTCAGGTCTTAAGTCTACCACTTACCAGCTGTTTGAACTAATTTTTTTAAAGAATACATTTAATATTTTGTGCCGGTCACAGTATAATGGCTTTAGGCATGGCATGCTTTAAAGTTTCATCAGAATTATGAGCATTGTCCCCATGACTTTCTTAAGTCTAAACAATCAACAGAACAATAAATCAAGTCCTGATTTGTAGCGTTTGCTGATTTGCAAAGGGTAAACATTCCCACAATGGCCAATTTCAAGCTACCAAAGTGACATCACTGCACAAAGAGTCAGGAAGGGATGCTGGCGGCACCGTTATGCAGTGTTTCCACCACACAGATAAAACAGATGAAAAATCACCACAAAAGCATAGATAAAGCAGACAGTAAATTGTAGTAGAATATAAAATAACCAGAAAGTGATGAATTTGGGGTGTTTTTTAAAAAGCGTTATTGAGGTATACTTGATATACACTAAGTTGCACATATTTGAAATGCACAGTTTGATATGTTTTAATACATGTGCACATCTGCAAAACCATCACTACAGTCGAGATGGTGCACATGCCCACCACACCCCCAGGTTTCCTCACGCCCCTTTGTAATCTCTCACTCCCACCTCTGCTCACCCCTGCTCCCTCAGGCAACTGCTGATCTGCTTTTTATCACTGTAGATTAGTTTTCTTTAGTTTTATGTACACAGGATCATGTGGTGCATACTCTTCTTTTGTCTGGCTTTAGCATAATTATTTTGAGATTCATCCATGTTCTTATATGTTCATTCCCTTTTCCCCTTGAGTATGGTCTATTCATTACCTCTGTTTATAATTTATTGCATTGCAAGTTTATATAATTTAATTTTTAATAATGCCTGTGTTTAACAACCTGCTGGCAAAATTCCTAAAAAATTTTAACAATTGGCTTTTTCAAGCTGGTGCAAGCCAACTCTGGCATACCTCTAATGAGCTGTGTGTGTGTGTGCGTGTGTGTGTGTCTGTATGTGTGTGTGTGTTTGTGCGTGTGTGTATGAGTTCACACGCACATGCATGTGTCTAGCTTCAGACAAAGAGCTAAGAGACTTTGGGGCAGCTGCAGAGCTTGGGAGTAATTGAAAATTAATGAAAAGGAAAAGAGAATTTCTAAGAAGTTCTTCTGTGCTTCCTCTTTGGTGCTTTCTTTTTGGAGAAAGTGCAGTGAAGATGCTAATTAAATAAATTACTTTTGGGTAGTGGCTTGTTGCTTTAATTAATGCAAGAGTGGACCATGATGTAGCTGGGTTTGGGGTGTTTTACATGAAGGACTTTTGGTACTGACATTTTCTTTTCTTTTTTTTTTTTTTGAGTTGGAGTCTCACTCTGTCGCCCAGACTGGAGTGCAGTGGCCGCTCCCAGCCACCGCAGCCTCGACCTGCTGGGCTCCGGCGATCCTCCGCCG
>NW_007070747.1:1404-23977 GCF_000164805.1 Carlito syrichta | reverse complement strand
CGGCATGTGCTACCACGCCCGGCTGGTTTTTTTATTTATTGTAGAGATGAGGTCTCGCTGCCCAGGCGGGTCTCAAACCCGCAGGCTCAGGCAATCCACTCACCTCAGCCTCCCAAAGGCGCGTGATTACAGGCTGAGCCACCAAGCCCGGCTGGTACTGACATTTTCAAGGGAGATCTCAGAGAGCCAGGGTCAACTTGTATATGATTCAACGGGGGTCAACTGGTGGAGAGGGATTTGGAGCTGATGGTTGCCATGAGGATGCTGGACTTTGGCTGCTCTTATGCCAAAAAGTCATGACCACCCTTAACCTCTCCCAGAATGCACTGGACAGACAGGAGTGTAGAAGCTTGGGCTGATTCACTGGGAGATTGTCACTAGAGAGATGGAATTGGAGTATAAACCTCCTTGTCTATTTCCCTTAATAAATCCTCTGATAGAGCTTGGGGGTTGTGGGAGGATTGGTTATTCTGTGCTGTAACACACTTAAAAAGCTAATATAGAGAGCTGGACTAATAATAACTAATTATTGAGTGTCCACTACAAGCAAGGCACTCGCTGAGTATTTTATGTAGATTGTCTGATTTAACGCTCCAAACTCTCCCGAGGTGAGTAATTGTACTACACCCATCTTACAAGGAAGGCAAGTCTTTTGTCAGAGGTCACACCAGGGGATAGTGGAGGCAGCATGCAAACCCGGACCAGTCTAGTTCCTCCGGTCTTAAGCCTGCAAGCTGCACAGCCTTCTGGTTTATAGCACTGTAGGACACTCACGAATAAAAGACCCTCAAATAGGAATTGTAATCCTGGTTGGGAATAAGGGCCTTCCTCTAACACAGTGATGGCCCTGGCTGCTTGGGGAGTGTGCCTGGAGGTGATATTGGAGCCCAATCATTTTAAACATTTTCATTGAAGCTTTGATTCCCCCCTAAGGCCAATTGGGCTGCCTTTGACTGATTTTAGTGTGGGCTCAAGTATGCATTTGAAAAGTAGCTCAGAGAGAGGTGGTATAAAGATCAAGACACCCCAAAATACAAGATAAAGGTACTTTCTCTCTCATGTAGCAGTCCAGTCAGAGGTAGAAGTCAAGCTGAGATGCGATAGCTGATCCTGCTGGTTCAAATCTAATCATCCCCCCAGTGTTCTTCCAGCTCCCTGCTGCCATCAGTGACCCACCTTTTCCCCTATCTTTAACTCTTTCATTGCTCTTGTTCTGCCTATTGACATATAAACAGACTAAAGTCTCACCCCCCTAAAAATTAAGAACAAGAACCAACAACCACCAACCACCCTGATGGATCCTGCTATGAAAATGTAGTGGCTCTTCGGATTACCTTTGAGTTGAGAGGAAAGGGAACTGGGCCTTTATATCTCTACTTCAACCAGTACTTTGGTGTAAGAGAAGGGTGTGCCCTAAAGTGAGGTGGCTCTCTTCCTGGAGGAAGGCTGAACAGTAAGGTTTTCTGCCAGCAGTGCTCCCAGTAGTCAAGGCAAGAAGTCCTTTATTCTCATAAAGGGGATCTTGAGGGTGTGTCCCTGAGTCCACCTTTGCAGCTCTCCAAATACAACTTGAAAAACACCGGTAATTAAGAAATGGGAAGACGTAAAGGACCACTACAGAAACTGAGAAGGAATTGCCAGAGAGGCCAAGTCTAAAGATAGCCACATCACGGAAGTCAAGTGGAAAGTGAATGCTGAGAAGGATCTTGTGTTAGCAGTGTCCAGTGCTTCAAAGAGGATGACAGAGATAACGATTTTGCGATCAGAAAGGCACTCGTGACTTTAAGGAGTCATGCCAGTGGGGTGTGGGTGCTAAAACCAGAAAGAAGGGGAGAGGGTTGTGGAATGAATGGGCTGGGAGAGAGTGGGCAGCTCTGTGTGGAGTTCTGGTTGTGAAGAGGAGAATGTCAGGGCAGTTATCGGTTTGGACAGAATTCTTGTTCTGAGTGCTTAGGTGGGAGAGACTTCAGTCTGTTTATATGTCAATGGGCAGCACAAGAGAGATGGAAAGGTTAAAGAAGATACGGGAGAAGGATGGGTCTCTGAGCCCGACAGGGAGCTGGCAGAACACTGGGGGGATGATTAGATTTGAACCAGGAAAGAGAAAGACTGACACTGACATTTATTTAGTGCTTTCAAAATGCCAGGAACTGCAGGGAAGTTTGGCCTCATTTAATCCATTTGACAAATTATTCCAGCGATTATTTTGCAGATTAGGTTTAAAGAAGGTAGCCAGGAGCAGTGGCTCACTCCTGCAATTCCGGCATTTGGGGAGGCCAAGTCAGAAGGATTGCTTGAGTCCAGGAGTTTGAGACCAGTCCAGGAAACAAACGGAGACCTCGTCTCTACAACAACAACAAAAAAAATCAAAACATTGGCCAGGCATGGTGGAAACACCTGTAATCCCAGCTACTTGAGAGGCTGAAGCAGAAGGATCACCTGAGCCCAGGAGGTTGAATCTGCAGTGAGCGGTGATGATAATACCACTGCACTTCAGCCTGGACGACAGAGTGAAACCCCGCCTAAAACAAAAAATAAAGGAAGGTAAGTAACTCGCCCAAGTTTACACTACTCCCAAGAAGCTGTATCAGGATTTCTGGCTAAATTTTGTGCAGTTAAGGAAGCATACCTCGTCCTCTGAGGAAAAACAAAGGATGACGGTGAATGGACAGAGTGGGTGTGGATAAAAGGGAGAAGGCTGCTATAACAAAGATCTATACATCTATAGTGGCTTTCAAAAATTAAAATGTATTTGTCTCCTGAGGAACAGTCCAGAATGAGCTGTCTTGGGCTGGTAGGATGCTCTCTACAAGAATGGTCAGAAACTCTGAATCCTTCCATCTTATTGTTCTGTAATCTCCTCCAATATCTGCGTGGCTAATGCTGGCTCTCGTCCACACCGGTGGCACAGCCTGGAATGAGAAAAAGAAAAAAGAGTATCCAGATAGATCTTTTAGGAGAAGACCCAGAAATTGTACACATCATGTCTGTCCGCAGCCCATTGATCTGAAGTAAGCCACATGGCTACTTTTGGCTACAAGGGAGGCTGAGAAATGTAGTTTTTCTTAGGAGGCTCTATGCCCAGCTAAAACTCAGGAGTACTACAACTAAAAGGAAGGGAGAAATGAATACTGTGTGATCTTTCTAAGTCTTCTATTAGAATTGCTCCTAAGGAAGTCTAACCACAAAGGCTGCCCACATACTAGATGCTTATATGAAACAATTAGTGAAAACAGTATTCTGCAGCAACTTTTAAAATGTGTCCTGTGGCAAGAAGTATTTCCAGCAGGTGGAGAGGATGCATTCAGTGTCCTTGTCCCCGTATCATTCCTCTGTCACTTTCTTGGCATTTCAGCATCTTCTGAAGACGGCGACAGTGTCAAGAGCATGGCCAGGGTCTTTTGAGGATTGACCGTTATAATCCACTTGTTTTTATGAGAGGTGGGAGCCAATCGAGACTCATATGACAAGGCAATGAGTGATGCTGTCTGATGGGGACAGTAATGGCTAGACAGGATGGATCCTGGGCAACTATTACTCATCTTATCTGGCGATTGCCATGAGAGAATGTGGCTAGTGTTTCCAGGAATTTGAAATTTTCAATACAATCTAGGAATCTGGATTTTTTTTTTTTTTTTTTTTTGAGTTGAAGTCTCACGCTGTCACCCAGGCTGGAGTGCAGTGGCACGCACAGCCACCCCAGCATCCTGCTGGACTCCGGCCATCCTTCTGCCTCAGCCTTCCAAGTAGTCAGAACTACAGTCATGCACTACCATGCCCGGCTAATTTTTTTATTTTGATTGTGGAGACGAGGTCTCGCCAAGTTGCCCGACTGGTCTCGAACCCATAGGCTCAGGCAATCCACTCGCCTCGGCCTTCCAGAGTGCTGGGATTACAGACTGAGCCACTGAGCCCGACCAGAATCTGGATTTTTTTAAAGCGTATATTAATATGCTTTTAGCATGGAATCTCCTAATTTTAAAATGTGGGCTCAAATATTTTAATACTTCTATGCGGACCAAAAGGGACTTCCCTATGAGATAAAAACAGCTCTGGTCTCTGACTTAATCTCTTGGAGCCTACTTCCTCATTTGGACTGTGGGAACGATACCCATCTCTAAGGATTAAGGAGAATGGAAGGAAATAACATCCGTCCTGGGTAGCTAATCATCCACGTATCTGATTTTTTCATGATGAATCTGCCTTAGAATTAAGCAATTCTCAGATCTCATCCTAGTGGGATGCTCAGGATGAAAGTTCTGAAGAAAACCGAGAGAGTGGAGTCTACAAGATTTACCAAAACCGGCTATTCTGACTAGGTCTTCAAAACTATCTTAATTGACATTCCTGGCATTTCCTTTTGAGTTATCATGGTCAAAAATTTGGGTCTAGCTAATCTGACCAACTAGCTTGGACTACAGAACAGATAATTCAACCTCTCTTCACCCGTGCTAGTTAGTTGACTTTGGCTCAATTATTTAGCATACCTAAGCCTTGATTGCCTTATTTTTTAAATGAGAGCCTCATAGATGATTGTCAGGACTCAATGAGATAACACATACACAGAACCCTTAGGCCATATTGTTAGGCATATAGCAAGAATTTGATGAACATTAATTATAGCAAACTCTTATTCTTATCCAGGTGGAAGATACATCGAATAGTTTTCTATTGTTTTGATTTTTAATAACACTTGTATTTTTGGGCAAACCACCTTACTTAGTCAATGGACTAATGGACACAATCTTAGGAAATATTGCTTAAAATATTCTTTGTGCAACTTCCAGTAAGAGGAAAGTGTCAGGTATAAAGTGCTGTAAAACAACAAAGTGACCTTTAAAGAAAAGCAATTTATTCATAAAGTAAATCACAAAAGAAAAGGAGAAAAAGGTCTTCTTTTATATTGCTAATAATGGATCTCTGGGCTGGTGCATTGTTTTGTATTGCTGGTGCTGGTTACATGTGACATATAAAGAGTTTCTTATTACAAAACTGACGGACCCCCGAGAAAAGGGAATATTGAAATTTACTACAGTAAGATACACAATCTGTTCTGCAGAAAACCCCACAGGCAAAAACAGTGGATGCAAATACATTGTGAACGAGTACTTTCCTCAAGTTGTCAACCTGCAATTAAGTTTCTCTTCAAAAATAAACAAAATTTCACAGGATGGTTTAACCTATTGATCTTCCTTATCTTTCTTTCTATTTTTATTATTCATAGCAAGAATAATAATCACTGATGTTAATTCGGTTCTCCCTATGAGCCATCCATTGGGTAGATGGCATGACACACTTTATCTCTTTGAATTCTCTCATCCATTACATGAGTTAGGGGCTATTATTATTTCCATTTTTTAGATGAGGAAATGGACGCTTAGGAATGCTATATAATTTTCCCAGTTTCATTAGCTGGTAAGTGGCATAGCCACCAAATGAGAATTTTGTTGAGTGGGACGGAAAGAGAGAAAGACTTAATTTTGGAGGTTTAAGCTCTTTCCTCAGAGGTATGTCTGATTGGGTGCTTCACTGTGGAGCTTTTGCAGGCAAGGAATTGGGGCTGAGGGCTGAGGGCAGAGGGAGAAGGGAAGCCAGAAGGTAAGAGAAAAGAGGCAGTGAAGACTTGGAATGCTTCACAATTTTGGCAGCAGTGTTGATGTCTCTTGTCCAACCTTTCTTTCATATCCTGACCTACTTATTCTAACTAGAAATAGCTTTTATTATCTGTGTTGGTGGTCACCATTCTGGAATTCCTGGGAAGTCCTGCTTTCACATAGCCTGATCCGTTGTCCTCATAAGCACATTCACACTTGTCAGACAGTATCTGGGAATTATGATCTTGCAAGTACAGGCCCATTTCTGAGACCCTTCGGTTCCAGTTCATGGACTCCAGCCGGCGCGACAGATACTCTCTGAGTGTAGTCAGCCTCTGTCAGAAGACAAGAACATCTTGGTGACAGCTCTGACGATCTCCCATTCTCCTGTGGAAAGGGAATGTTGTTCAGGACTTTGTATTGTTGGTTATTTTATTTGCAATGTCACCCTACTTCACTCATTATGCTTCATTCATTTAACATCTATCCTTACTTTGATCACCTTGAAAAACATTTGGCAGTTTGGGTGGATTTTTCTGTAACTACAGAATATCCTTGACTATCTACCTGAAGGGAAAATTTTGACAAAGAAACAACTTTGAGTATGAAGTTGTTGTCCTTGAATTGTGTAAGATATAAGCTAGACACACACCCGTGAACATGAGACAGAAATATTTTTCTTTATAAAAGCTGAAGAAAACCCACAAAGTTTCTTGTCAAAGTAAAAGAAAAATCCTATTTTCATGTTGGTTTTGGAGTCCACCCGTCACATCTTGCTAAGTAGTGCTGTGGGGGGAAAAGTAGACATTGAGATGCCCGGGCTCAATTTTGGCTTGGTCATTGGATCATCCAGAATCGTTTGGGTTATAAGTTGCAGAAAAAGGAGTTTATTGTTTAAGTCATCTAGCTGTGGCTGGGCTCAGTGGCTCAGCCTGTAATCCCAGTATTTTGGGAGGCCAAGGCGAGTGGATTGCCTGAGCCCACAGGTTCGAACCCAGCCCGGGCAACTTGACAAGACTTCATCTCTACAATAAAAATAAAAAATTAGCCGGGCATGGTAGCGTGTGCCTGTAGTTCCAGTTACTTGGAAGGCTGAGGCAGAAGGATCGCCCGAGTCCAGCAAGCCAAGGCCACGGTGACTGAGCGTGCCACTGCCCTCCAGCCTGGGTGACAGAGTGAGACTCCAACTCAAAATATAAAAATAAAAAAATAAAATCATCTAGATGTTCAGTGGGTAGATTTGGCCCTCGATACCTAAGAGCTATAAATTATGTCATCTTCAAGTCTTAATATTTTTTTCATCTCTCAACTCTACTTTCTGGTTTGTCAGCTTCATTCTTAGACTCTATTTGGTGCCTTACAAAACTCTGGTCTCATCTCCTCCCAGGCTCTAGACCAGCCTGAAAGGGCAAGACTCTTTCCACTAGGCCTACTTCATGCTGATTGGACAGGTCTAAGTCTCATGTTGCCCCTGAACCAATAACAGTGGTTACCATGTCTAGATGGAGCCTTATCCACAACCCATCAGACTGGGGACGATAGATCTGTTATTGAAATGTCAGGGGTTAGGTCAAGGTCCTACTGCTTACTACACAGAAAGCCAATCACTGAGACAACGAGTATTGCCAGGGAATAAGGCCAAAGAAAACAGGAGATCATCAGTCTCAAATCCATCTCCCTGGCTGATTGAAATTGGGGGTTTATATAGAAGGGGAAGGAATGTGAAATAGCACTTAAGGAGGAGTAGGAAGCGATCATGTGGAGTGAAGGGTCTGGCAACTCATTGTCTGGATGCAGCGTTCTAGTGAGGTTCAGGAAGGAACTTGGATAAGGCAAATGTAGGTTGTGTTTTTGTTTTTTTTTTAGTTGTAGTCTCACTCTTGTCGCCCAGGCTGGAGTGCAGGGCCACGCTCCGGGTCACCGCAGCCTCAACCTGATGGGCTTAAGTGATCCTTCCACCTCAGCCTTTCAAGGAGCTGGAACTACGGACGTATGCCACCGCACCTGGCTAGTTTTTGTGATTTATTGTAGAGTCAAAGCCTCACCAAGTTGCCTGGGCTGGTCTTGAACCCGTGGGCTCAGGCAATCCTCTTGCTTCTGCCTCAAAACCTCAAGAACTTATATAAGCAAAAAGGTATTGACAATCTGTTTCCTGCAAACATGCCTTTTTTAACAAAGAGGCAGGAACAGGGAGAAAAAGGGGTCCTTCTCTGATAACCAGAAGCATGAGGAAAAGAAAAAACATGAGATCCAGGATGTATTCTTACTAGGTACTAAGTCTCTTTCAGAGCTTAGTGACGCTTAATCATCAAAAATATGAGATCTGGGCTGGGTAGGGTGTCTTATGCTTATAATCCCAGCATTTTGGGAGGCTGAAGCAGGAGGATCTCTTAAGGCCAGGAATTCAAGACCAGCCTGGGCAACACAGTGAGATCCTGCCCCTACAAAAAATTTTAAAATGTGCCAGGTGTGGTGGTGTGCACCTACCTGTAGCCCCAGCTACTCTCGAACCCCGGGACTCAGGCAATCCTCTCGCCTTGGCCTCCCAAAGTGTTGGGATTATAGGCTGAGCCACTGCACTCAGCCAGCAAATGTAGGTTTTAAGTATAAGACTGGGATGGGCAATTTCTATGTTTATTAATAATAAAAAAAAAATAAAGATCAGTTCTATGGGGAAATCGGGCCAGTTTTAGATCCTCAGACACTAATTAGAACTGTTATGCGGAGAAAGAGTAATTAACACTGGGTGGGGTGGGGGGTCAATGCTACTCACCAACTATGTGATCTTGGGAGGATAACTAGTCCTCTGTGAAAAGTAGAGTTAATAATGCTTACTGAAAAAAATTGATTAAAACAATAATGTGCATACTACAGCAGTGCTTCATAAAGTGCTACACAATTTTATGTTATTATTTTCAGACGTTTTTCTAAGATCAATATGTAAGAGTAAAATTGACCATATGTAAAATATGCACATCTTCAACCAGTTAATGTCAAGTTGTGTTCTACCATCAGCAGTGTCATTCTACACAGTCTTAAGCACTCGGTGTTTGGCTTCTTAGTTTATTTTCCAATCCAATGAGGATGAAGTGGTATCTCACTGTTACTGAATGTTCCTGATGGCTAACAAGGAGCCTTTAAAAAATATTTATGTCACTGTGTCTTATAAATGTTGGCTCTAGTCTGAGATGTACTTATTCGTATATTTTGCTCATCTAACTATTGTGTTGCTTGCTTTTGCAACCACTTGTAGAGACTGTGTTTTCAGGATATGACATTGTGTTGGTTACCTTATTGTAAATACTCATTCTCATTTGGGGCTTGCCTCTTTACCTTTTTAGGTGTTATTTGATGAATACAAGCTCTTCATTTTGACAATCCGATTTACCAGTATACCTCAGCCTATAAGGTTTATACTTTTTATACTTTGTTTGAGATAAAAATATGGAAAGTGAAAAATTCTTTTGCAAGGGGCCTGAAAAAATAACAGTCTCTCTTAGGATCTATACCGAGAGGAAGGAGGGCTCAGTGATTAGTTAAAGCTGGGGGAGGAGAAGTGAGAAAGAGGTTGCTCATAACCTGGAATTTCAGAGCTTAAACCGATCTTCTGAATGAGAAATTTCCAGAAGAAAAAGAAGCCTTTTGGTTCTCTTAGCCTCTGGCACGCTACTGCTACTCAATGAAATATAATGAGAATAAAATAAAGGCAGGTAAAATTAGCAGATAGGATGTAGTTTAAAATATATATATATATAATTTTTGTGAATAAGACTTTTTAGCTTACAACATTTTTCCTCTTTCTGTGAATAGGTTTAACTGTCATTGTATGTGCTATCTTAATGTGATTATATACCAACAATGCACAATAACGTGATGCTTATCTTCATATTTTAATTTTCTGGCTCTTTTCCAGTGGACATGGCCACCTTTGTTGTTCCTCAAAAAAAAATTCTCTGCCTGCAGCACTCTCAAAGAACAGACTTGAACAAACCTTAGTGGAGAAGCAAATTTGAAAGGCTCCATATTTTAAATACGTGAACTTGACTGGAAAAAGATAGGAGAGTAAGGACTGCCTGATTTAAACCGTCAGAAACGAAACTGTTCGCTTCAGAAACCCCATCTAGGCTGCACTGTCTGGCACACGGTGTATGGATGTGGTGGTTATTGATAACGATTATAAGTATGAATTTAAGAATGCGTAGGAAAGCAGCTGCCCTAAGATGAATTGGACCAGGGCCATGATGAACAGTGTCTGATTAATGAAAAACCTTGGTCCTTGTTAAAATCACCATTCTATTCAATAGAAGCCAGCCAAGAAAACACACAGCAAGGTTAAAGACTGCATGTGCAATTTAGACATCAGCTGTGCTCTTGGCCTTTGACTTCTGCATCTGAACGTGTTGACGGGCTGCCAGCCTGGATGCAGATGTCAATCAATTCTCTGCCACATTCCAACCAGAACCTCCTCTCCCATATGCATGAAAAAAAACAAGAAAGAATTGGTGTGAACATTTTGTGAAGAAGGTGTAGAATTCTGGTTTTTATTGTACACACCATCGCAAACACGTTTCAAAGTCACCTAAACTATTTCTGGTTTCCCCAATCTTTGGGGCCCACTACCAAGGGAAGAACTTTCTCTTGCTCTCCCCAAGCAGCCCTGAGCCATGCTAGACTCTTCTCTCTACACCTTGCCTTTGTTTTTCTTTTCTTCATTCTTTACAGCAGGCATGTCCAACCCATGGTCTACAGGCTGCATGCAGCCCAGGACAGCCAGTAATGCCACCCCACAAAATTTTTTTTTTTTTTTTTGAGTTGGAGTCTTACTCTGTCACCTAGACTGGAGAGCAGTGGCATGCTCCCGGCCACTGCAGCCTCGACCTGCTGGGCTCCAGCGAGACTTCCACCTCAGCCTTCCAAGTAGCCGGAACTACAGGCGCACACTACCATGCCCGGCTAATTTTTGGTGTACTGTAGAGACAAGGTCTCACCAAGTTGCCTGGACTGGTCTCGAGCCCCGGGTTCAGGCAATCCACTCGCCTCGGCCTCCCAAAGTGCTGGGATTACAGGCTGAGTCACCGAGCCCGGCCAAAATCTTTTAACATCATGTGTTTCTTTGTGACCTCATGCATAGCTCCATTTCTGAAGTTCACATTCACACCTTATTCATGACATCGCTTTTGGGCAGCACATACATTCGTGAGCAGCAGTTTTCAATTATGAAGCACACGAAGAGCAAAATTCAAACAAACATTTCTGACGAGCACCTTGAGAATTCACTAAGAATTGCAACCACTTCCATGAAGCCAGAAATTGATAGATTAGGGGTTTTTGTTTGTTTGTTTGTCTGTCTGTCTGTCTGTCTGTTTGAATTGGAGTCTCACTCTGTCACCCAGGCTGGAGTGCAGTGGCACACTCACAACCATCCCAGCGTCGACCCGCTGGGCTCAGGCACTCATTCTGTCTCAGCCTTCCAAGTAGCCAGAGCTACAGGTGCACGCTACCACACCTGGCTAGTTTTTTATTATTATTTATTGCAGAGATGAGATCTTGCCAAGTTGCCCAGGCTGTTCTCGAACCTGTAGGGCTCAGGCAATTCCCTCACTTTGACCTCCCAAAGTGATGGGATTACAGGCTTGAGCCATCATACCTGGTCGATAGATAAGTTTTACAAATACAAGGTCAAATTTCCCATAGTTTTATGTTGATCTCATTGTTCTAAACTTTATAATATAAAATATTTTAAAAGTCTTATGATGTATATACACTAACTAATTATATAATTTATGTGTGATCCAAGACAATTCCTCTTTACTCAGTGCAACCTAGGAAAGCCAAAAGTTTGGACATCCTGCTTTAGAGCATCTCAAATTTCTCTCATTATCTTATGCACAGAAGTTAACCATTGTCTTTCATCATTTAGTCATTTCCTAGAGGCTCTTAAATCCATTCTAAGGGGTTATTCATTTATTCAACATTTATTGGGTACATACCATGTTCCAAACACTGTCCTAGAACCTAGGGAGACAGTTGGAGACAAAACAAATCAAACATCCTTACCCTCACGGAGCTTATATTCTAGCAACTGAGACAGAAAAAATAAACAAATAGATAATGACTAAAATGTATACTATGTCAGATAATGATAAGAGCTACATACAAAAATAAGACAAGGAAGGACCATGGAATTCTGGAGCTGTACCTCTTATAGGATGTTCAGGGAATATGTTGCTGACAAGGTAACTTTTGGACAAATGTCTAAAGCAGGTAAAGGAGTGAATCTTGGATATATCTGAGGAAAGAGTGTCTCAGACAAAAACAGCAACAAGAGCACTGGCCTTGAGGCAGAAGCGTGCCTGGCTTGCATCAGGAACAACGAGGAGGCCATTGCGGCTGAAGCTGAATAAGAGGGAGAACAAAGGGAGATGAGGTTGGAGAGGTAATTGGGTGAGATTCTGAGGAGCCTTCTCCTATGAAGATTTAGGGTTGTATACGGAGCAAGATGGGGACACATTGGTGGATCTGGGGCAGAGAAATGGCATTAGACCTGATATGTATGGTCTAACCTCTGCATGGTTACTGAGCTGAGAATAGACCACGGAAGCAGGGAGATTGGTTAGAAGGCTTCAGCTGTCTTCCACACTGGATATAACCATGGCATGGAGAAAGAGCAGTGAGGTAAAGGTGGTAAGGAGCGTCAGATTCTGGAAACATTTTTTTTTTGAGTCGGAGTTTCACTCTGTTGCCCAGGCTGGAGTGCAGTAGCACACTCACAGCCACTGCAACTTCGACCTGCTGGGCTCAGGCGATCCTTCCGCCTCATCCTTCCAAGTAGCTGGAACCACAGGCATACACCACCATGCCCAGCTAATTTTTTGATGTATTGTAGAGACGAGGTCTCCCCATGTTGCCCAGGCTGGTCTCGAACCTGTGGACTCAGGCAATCCTTTCATCTCCACCTCCCAAAGTGCTGGGATTACAGGCATGAGCCACTGCGTCCGGCCAGATTCTGGATACATTTTTAAAGAAGTGCTCATAGATTTTGCCGATTTGGGGGGATGGGCATACAGAGGGGAAAAGAGGAAGGTGAAGGATGACTCTAAGGCTTTTGGCTTGAGTACCTGAAAGAATGGATTTTTAACTTTTAGAGATGGGGACGGAGGAAATCTAGGAATCTGATTTTGGATACAATAAGTTTGAGATATCCATTAGGTATTATAGGCAAGATATTGACTAGGCCCTGGGGTATAAAACACTGAAGTTCGAGGGAGGAGGTGTAGACTGGAAATATGAATTTGAGAATCTGAAACCTTTAGATCATAGTTCAAAGCAATGAGAGTTGTTGGGATCGACAAAGTGGCTGATATAATCCAATGGCATGAGATTTTACGTTTATCAGAATATTTTGTTTAAACAAATAAGATGCCCTTCCTAAGTGAATGTCTCTTTATACATCATTCTGGTTGGGTGGCAGCCAAATAAGACTCTAAGGTTCTGACCTTGTATTTCCTCTTTGACCAATCTACTCTTCCTGCCACGGCTCATTCTTTTCCTCGTCACTCCTTGAACATGCCACGTGTGCTCTAATTTTATGGTTTTGGCTTTTTCTGTCCCTTCTGCCTGAAAGGTTTCATCCCCAGACATATGCACAATTTGCTTGCTTATTTATTTCCTTTGGGTTTCTGAATGCCACCTTAGACATTACTTATCTCTTGCCGTATAACAAATTGCTCTAAAACATACAGGCTTAAAACAACAGGCACTTATTATCTCACCTTTTTCTATGGGCCAGAAATTTGGAAGCAGCTTAGCTGGGTGGTTCTGGGAAGGACTTCACATGAGGTTGGAGCTCAGGTTTCAGCTGGAGCTGCAGTCATCTGAAGGCTTGACTGGGTTGGATGCTCTGCTTCCAAGTTTGCTCATTCACATGTCTGGCAAATTAGTGCTGTGGGTGGGAGTTCTGATTTCCTTTCCATGTGGTCCTCTCCCAAAGCTGTTTGAGTGTCCTTATGCCATGGAGGCTGGTTTGTCCCAGAGAGAGTGATCAAAAAACCAAAGTGAAGGCTTTGGTACCTCTTGTGATTCAGTCTCAGAAGTCAAATATCTTCATCTCTCTGCACTCTATTGCACCAAGACCAGCCCTAATATATTTGGGAGAAGACTGCCCAAGAGTGTGACTACCAGAGGGTGATGCCTGTTGCGGGCCATCCTGAGAGCTAACAGCACATCTTATCAGCGATATCTTCTTCAAATAACCTGTATGTTATGGACTGAATGTATGTGTCCCTCCGAAACTCAAACTTTAATGGCCTAACACCAGTGTGGCTATATTTGGAGTAAGGAAGTAACTAAGGTTAAATGAGGTCATAAGGATGGGGTCTTGATCCGATCAACATAGTTTCCTTGTAAGAAAAGACCCCAAAGAGCTCTTTCTTTCTCTTTTTCTCCTCAAGCACACACTGAGAAAAGGTCATGCGAAGATACAGCAAGAACCCAACCATCTATAAGCCAGAAGAGAGCTCTTGCCAGAACCCAAATTGGCTGGATCCTCAATCTTGAAATTCTAGCCTCCAGAATTAGGTGAAAATAAATGTCTGTTATTTAAATGACCCAATCTATGATATTTTGTTAGCAGCTGAGATAATACATTGTATAAAAGAGCAATTCCCCTCCTCGGTACTTTTTTTTTCTCTTTATCCTGGTTTATTTTTCTCCATAAGACTTATCACAACCTGACATTCTCTCAATGTATTTGTCATCAGTCTTTCCTTAGTAGAATGTAAGCTCCCAGAGGGCAGGGGATTTGTCTATTTGATTTACTGTTGTAATCTTGGGTCCAAAAAACAATGTCTGGCCTGTGGAAGGTGCCCAGAATTATTTGTTGAATAATAAACAAATGAAGCTGGGCTCAGTGGCTCAGCCTGTAATCCCGTGCCTTGGGAGGCTGAGGTGAGTGGATTGCCTGAGCCTGCGGGTTTGAGACCCGCCTGGGCAACTTGGCGAGATCTCATCTCTACAATAAATCAAAAAATTAGCCGGGCGTGGTAGCACACGCTTATAGTTCCAGCTACTTGGAAGGCTGAGGCGGAAGGATCACTGGAGCCGGGCAGGTCGAGGCTGCGGTGGCCGGGAGCGGCCACGGCACTCCAGTCTGGGTGACAGAGTGAGACTCCAACTCAAAAAAAAAAGATGATATTAGAAAATAATAATAATTTTGAAGTGGGATAAACTCATTTTTATCTGTGCTCTACTTCTTACTGATTGGGTTAGTTATTTAATCTGAGTCCTAGCCTCATGCTCCATAGAGAGGAGACAACAATATGAACTTGACTTATGTACAAAAATGTTGGTCTTGATTTACGTACAAAAATGTCATAGCCTTGGAGTGAGTCAGCTCATTCTTGCAGCCTCCAGTAAAGTCCTGTAAGAAAGGGACAACGTTTATTTCAAGCTGGCTATTATGGAAGCGACAGCATATAACTTTGCTACGTGAAGGCCTTTCTGTTAGGAAAACCAGTGACAGCCAGATTGGCTGGTCAAGGACATCCCTTCATTGCCAAAGATGGGAATGCTTGCCAGTCTTCTCTGGCTGGATATAGCCTACAATGAGGACCTACTGTTCTGAGCTGTTCTCCCTATTTGCTTTATTCTAAAGAGGAGTGTACTGTTGTTATTTTATTTTATTCTACCATTGTTTTGTTGAATACAGTGTTTTGGAAGTATTTGCATTTATCGTTTAGTCATATGTTGCCAGACTCAGAGAAGTTTATTTGTGGTCCTGACTTAGAGGAATGTACATTCCTCAGAGATGCTGGGCTTGGAGCTAGGTAGAGTAGCAGGGCAAGACTTCTGGTTGTCTTTCTCATAAAGCACTTTGGTCCATCATAAATGCTCAGGAGGATAGTGACTGCCATCATTGCCATTGTTATTAATGCCACTACCTTCTCCCCTTCAGCAGTAGCGGACACCACCATTAATTTCGCCTCTGTCTGGGCTTGCTTAACACTTAGGGGCCTGAGCTTCCATGGAAGCATGGTCATGCTTACAACTAAGATTCTAAAGTGCTAAAGCCACAGGAAATCAGTACACTTTCAGCCAACAGTTGCTGGAAGGATCTAAGTCAGTAGAGATAATAAGCTAGTCACCAATACTGCTATCAATACTAATAATGATGAACTCAGATCACTCTAATCAAACTAGAATGGAAACTCAGGGGATTCACAAAGGCAGATCAATAAACAAGAAAACCCATAGCAAAAATCGCCTGTATGATAATTGGCCTTCCCATCTTTGGCCTGTAACCCCCCTCCTAAGGCAAATCAGTACTGTAATCCTCTTCTTTTCTTGGCCCTGCTAGGGTCCTTTCTCTGGCTCCTTACCTGTGTCTACCTGACTACTACCTTAGTAGTACTTTCACACCCTACTGTTCACTCTAGTGTGGATGAGATGGCCTTCTCATATCTTCCTTTTTTTTTTTTTTTTTGAGTTGGAGTCTCACTCTGTTGCCCAGGCTGGAGGGCAGTGGCACGCTCACGGCCACCGCAGCCTCTACCTGCTAGGCTTAGGCGATCCTTCCACCTCAGTCTTCCAAGTAGCTGGAACTACAGATGCTTGCCACCATGCCCAGTGATTTGTTGTAGAGAAGAGGGCTTGCCAAGTTGCCCAGGCTAGTCTCGAACCTGTGGGTTCCGTCAATCCTTTCACCTTGGACACCCAAAGCGCTGGGATTATAGGCGTGAGCCACCGCGCCCGGCCTCATAGCTTTTAAGGAACAGGTTTCTGACATAATTGACCTTATATAGCCACCATTTCATTGAACTGTCTTGGACTTGGGAGAAAAACATGTTAAAAAATCCCTTTCCTTAGAACGCCAAATCTACAGGTTCGCTACTCATCTAAACTCAGCTTAAAACCAGTTTTTGTATTTCAACCAAATGTGTATTCAGTTGAATTATAAAACAAAACTAACCAAATACGTATTTCAGTTAAATCCAAATCTCTATCAAATGTGTATTTCACATTGGGTAGAAATATGGCTGTCCTCTCTAAAAGTATGAAGTCATAATGGATTTTCTTTAGTTCATGTTATGTTGCTGAAAGATGTGTATTAGTTGCTTACTTTTATTTATTTATTTTTATTTTTTATTTTTTATTTTTTTTGAGTTGGAGTCTTACTCTGGCGCCCAGGCTGGAGAGCAGTGACAAATTCACGGCCAACCCAGCATCAACCCGCTGGGTTCCGGCGACCCTTCCACCCCAACTTTCCAAGTAGCCGGAACTACAGGCATGCACTATCACGTCCGGCTAATTTTTGAGTTATTGTAGAGACGAGGTCTCGCCAAGTTGCCTGGGCTGGTCTCGAACCCGCAGGTTCAGGCAATCCTCTGGCCTCGGCCTCCCAAAGTGCTGGGATTACAGGCTGAGCCCCTGAGACCAGTCAGGTGCTTACTTTCCAATGGGGAAGAGAGTTTACATACTATTTTGGATTTCTGAATTCTTTTGAAAAAACAAAAGAACGGCCACATGGGACCTGCATTTCTGCAGAGCAAGGGCTGCAATAGCTGAGTCATGGCTTCCCTCGGTTTGTGGCAGGAACTCCTTTAGTTCAGCATAGTCTCCACTGAACAACTTCACGCATCCATGGTGCCTCCTTGGCTCCCACTGGCTTTCGGTGTTTGACCTCATCGTTAGAGAAAGCGCCCTGTAGTTTCTCTTTGAACTCCGTCACCCTTTCCCTGAAGTAGATCTTAGAACAGAATTGGGTATAGAGATTGATGGGAAGTACATTCACTACAATGAAAGAGCTAAGGTCATTTTGTCCAGAGATTTTACTCATTCATTTGTTCATTTCTGTAACTTTCCTTGCTCTCCATTATTGCTATTGCTTTAGTTCTTTAAATAGACACCATAAAAAATGCAAACGGTACAAAAAGGTATATGTAAAAATATTGTCCCTCTCACTCAAATCTTGTAATCCTCCTTCCCAGAAACCACTTCTATTACTAGATTTGTGTGTGTATTCTTCCCTGAGATGGTCTGTATTTGTAAACAGGTTAATACATATTCCACTTTCTGTTATCCCAAATGGTGGCAGACTGCAGACTATTCTGCATTTTCCTTTTTTCACTTGAGGATGTATCTTGCAAATGATTCCATATCAGTAGAGATTTGCCTCATTCTTTCTAAAGCTCACGTAGCACTTCATTTTATTGGTGCACTATGATTTGCTTAAGCTTGTTAATGGGCCTGTAGCTTGTTTTTAATCTTTTATGAATACAAGCAATGCTGCAGTGAACATCCTTGTACACATTTGGGAAGGGGAAATTGTGTCAGCATATCTGCTGGATAAATTTTGAGAGGTGGAACTGCTTGATCAGTTAGCTCACCTCGGCATAGGAGGACCTGATCTCCTTGCATCTCTTCCCAACATCATGATCAACGACATCACATTGGCAACCTGACATTGGATATAGTGGGAACATTTACATCATGGAAATCTGCAAACACAATGAACTAGGGCTTCCACCCTTCCTCCTGGAGAGCTGATTGGTAAATATTGCAATGCTATAAATCAATTTTGACACTAACTACCCACAGTTAATACAGACTCTATAGGTTAAGGGCACAACTCCCAACGAGACTTTTTTCATTTCAGATGCCAGCTGCAAGCTCAGGGATCCCCAGGTCACCCACAAAACTGACCACCTAGCTACAAACCTGGGGGTTCCCACTTTGATAATTCATTCATTCATTAGAATGACTCATAGAACTCAGGAAAACATTGAAGTGACTCATTAGAGTGACTTATGGAACTTTTGATTATAGCTTTATTATGAAGGGCACAAATTAGGACCAGCCAATGAAGAGACCCAGAGGTGAGGTCTTGGAGGGTCCCGAATGTGGAGCTCTGTGTCTTTTCCCTGTGGCTTAAGGATTCCTCACCCTCGGTACATCAATGTGTCCACCAACCAGAAAGTTCATTGGAGCTTCAGGTATCCATAGTTTTTATTTGAGTTTCATTGTGTAGGCATGATTGATTGAATTCACTCTTCAACACCCTTCCCCATCCTCCCCCGGAGGCCGGAAGATTAAGCTGGTATCAGGTGGCTCACATCTAACATATGATTGGATTTTCTGGCATGGCCAGCCCCCAACCTGAAACTATTTGGAAGCCCACCTTATATCACCTCATTAACATAAACTCAGGTGTGGTCCTAGGGGTTTATCAAGAATAAAAAATACACTCTTACGATTCAGAAAATCCCAAGGATTTACAGGTTCTGTCCCAAGAACCTGGTCCAAAGACCAGTCAATTCTTTATTATACAGCAAACACAACAGCACATCACTGGGTATAAGTATTTAATCTGTTGACAGATATTTTCAAATTGTCCTCCAAAGAGGCTCTACTAGATATGAATTTACATTAGCAATGTACAAATGTTTTTGGGGGGACAATTCTGGCCATGATGATTTGTCATACCACATAACTAGAGTATGCCAGCTATTTCCTTGAGATTGAACATGAGAACTCGGGTTATTTATACGTCTCTAGGAGGATACATTTGTACTCTTGCTGAGATCTTCAAATGCAACCCAATACTTGCAAACTTCTTATGACTCTATGCTTTCATTATGTGGGCAAATAGCTGTTAGGGAAATTTACCAGCTATTACTAGAAATGAGAGGAATTCAAATACCCCATACTTGGTTTTAACTTTTCTATAGTCAGGGTTCTTTATTAGAAGTTTTCTCTGAAGACAGCCCTGTAAAATTAGATTCTGTACATGATAAGACCTCACAAATTTGGGGAAGGCCATTCTGAAATAGCGACAAGAATAAGAATGTTTTGAAAACATCATTGTGCATTTTTCCTGTTTTCCTTCACTTGATTGCCAATTTGTTTCAAAGCATTGTCAAATCTTATTGAGTAATGCCTTGGTAGAATAGATAATAAAAATTTATAATCATTAAAAATGATTTATAATCATTGACATTTAATGAATATGTTATTCATATACATTCATTCAAGTCCTCAAAAACAGTCTGGGTAGTCAGTAGGTGAAACAATCCTCTTGCAATTCTAAACCTGTGTTGCAAAATAAAACTTTAAAAGTTTCTGTGTCTGAGCTGTCCAATATGGTAGCCACTAGCCACATGTGGCTAATGTGAATGAGTAACTAAATTTTTAATTTTACTTAATCCTAACTAATTTAAATTTAAACATAAGTAGGTACATGTATTTATGGGTCACCTTATTAGGTCAGTTCTAGACTCTAAGGAGTGATTTCATCTGTGTTCTTTTCTTTCTTTTCTCTGATTTCTGATCCCTTCCCCTTGTCAGTTATGGCATTCACATTGCCTCAAAAAAACTTAGGAAAAGGAGAATATCTAACATTTAGGCTTTAAGTGCTTGACACATATTAACTCCTTTTATCCTTTCAACAACTATATAAGATAGATACTGACACTAATCCTATTTTGCAAATGGGGAAATTGAGACAGAGATTAAGTAACACCCTATAGTCCCAGCTGAGGAGGTGCTCACACATCACTAGGCTTGTTTTAACGCCTCACTGGGGTCCTGTTGTAAAAGCTGGCATGCATTTGCTAAAAGTGTTGCAAAGAAACATCAGGTGTTCATTGCATAACCCCCACTGGGCTCAGAGGTAACAAGTAAAGCCTTGACAGCTAAGACTCAAGCCTTGAGCCATGGTTGTCTGAGCATCAAATCATATCAATACCCTGATTACACAGACGCATTTCTTTCTTTCTTTCTTTCTTTTTTGAGTTGGAGTGTCACTCTGTCACCCAGACGGGAGTACAGTGGCATGCTCACGGCCACTGCAGCCTCAACCTGCTGGGTTCAGGTGATCCTTCCACCTCAGCCTTCCAAGTAGCCGGAACTACAGGCATGCCCCACCATGCGTGGCCAAATTGCTGGGATTACTGACGTGAGCCACTGTGCCCTGTGGTAGATGCATTTCACAGGCTTTCCTGCAAGGCCTGGAAAGACACAACAATGAAAGCATGCATTCGTTGGAGTGGCAACTTTTTTCACTGACATTTTGAATTCTATCCTAAATTCTACGAATGTCACTATGAATTGTTTGCCTAACTCTATAAATAATTGGAGAGATTTACCCATATGTAGCATATCAAAATACAGAAATGACTTTCTTGGCAGCGCGTGGTGGGTCATGCCTGTAATCTCACCACTTTGGGAGGTTGAGATAGGAGGATGAATTAAGGCTAGGAGTTTGAGACCAGCCTGGGCAACATGAAGAGAACGCATCTCTACAAAAAATTAAAATTAAAATTAGCTGGGAGTGGTAGCACGTGCCTGTAGTACCAGCTACTTGGAAGGCTGAGGCGGAAGGATCCCTTGTGCCCAGGAGTTGGAAGACGCAGCGAGCTGTGTTGGAGGACGCATCCTGGGCAACAGAGCAAGACCCTGTCCAAAAAAAAAAAGAAATGGCATTCTACTTGATTTATTTCTATGCACCCTAAAGTCCAAAGCACTGTACAAATCTCCCATTCATCCCTGTTTCAGGACCCTGCCTCTCCACCCCCATGGTCTGCTGTTTTCTCTCCCTATTTGTTTCTTCACTGCCCCCCATGGCCACAGCTATTCTCCTACCACCACCAGTCAGAACAGCTGCTTCCTGACTTTACATGCTTTCCGCAAGCATGCTTCTGCCCTGCCCCAACAGAGCCAAAAAGATCACTGCTCCCGTAGCCCCATGGCCATATCACCCACCCAACAGCCCAAACATGTCTTGTTTCCCCAGAAAGTCAGTGGTCATCATCCCTTCATGCCTTTATTCAAACAATGTATCCACCTGGAATGTTCTTTGTCACTGACCCTTGAAACCCAACCTCTCCTTCCAAACTCTGGCAAATGACCCTTTCTCAGATAAGCCAAGCTACTACTGAGGCCCTGAAGGAGGGAATGAATGATTCTTGTGGCCCCTTAGCTCCTGCTTACGTAAGTCTCTATTGTCATGCTCCTCTCCTGTGGCTCAAAGGATAAACCATTTTTTTTTTGAGTCGAGGTCTCACTCTCTTGCCCAGGCTTGAATGCAGTGGCAGGATCATGGCTCACCGCAGCTTCAAACGCCTGGTCTCAAGCAATCCTCCCACCTCAGACTCCTGAGTAACTGAGACTGCAGGCGCGTGACCATGCCTGGCTAATTTTTTAAAGTTTTTTGTAGAGATAAGGTCTCACTATGTTACCCAGGCTGGTCTCGAATTCTTAGGCTCAAGCAATCCTCTCACCTGAGCCTCCCAAAGTGCTGGGATTACAGGCGTGAGCCACTGAGCCTCTTACATTAACCTACATATTCTTGTCCTTGGAACAATGCCTCGCTCATTTGCAGAATAAATAAGTGCCTTTTTCTATAATTAGTTATTTATATTAATTAGATGAAGTTACTGTGCACTAAAAAATGTGTCAGTTGCTAGGGTAAGTGCAGGGATCACATAAAATTATTGGACCCAGGCTCTGTCTTCAAAAAGTTTGCAGGCCGGGCTTGGTGGCTCAGCCCGTGATTCCAGCACTTTGGGAGACCGAGGTGAGTGGATTGCCTGAGCCTGCGGATTTGAGACTTACCTGGGTAACTTGGCAAGACCTCATCTCTACAATAAATAAAAAATTAGCCAAGCATGGTAGAGCACACCTGTAGTTCCAGCTACTTGGAAGGCTAAGGCAGAAGGATCGCCAGAGCCTAACAGGTCGACACTGGGGTGGCCATGAGCGTGCCACTACACTCCAGCCTGAGCGAAGGAGTGAGACTCCAACTCAAAACAAAAACAAAGCAAAACAAAACGAAAGAAGTTTGTAGATGGGGTGGGCAGGGGTGGAGACGCAGGGTCAGACTAGAGAAGGCAAAAGAAGCACTCACCTCGGGCGCAAATTTTAAGAAAGTGCCAGCTGGGCTCGGTGGCTCAGCCTGTAATCCCGCGCCTTTGGGAGGCTGAGGT
>NW_007070747.1:0-1292 GCF_000164805.1 Carlito syrichta | reverse complement strand
GAGCGGCCACTGCACTCCAGTCTGGGCAACTGAGTGAGACTCCAACTCAAAAAAAAAAAGTGCCCAAAAGCTCAGTAATTAACATAAATAATATTGTAACATGATATTTTAAAAAATCAGAATTAATGCCAAAAATCCATGATGATCAAGACAACAGAATTTTTTGTGGTTTTTGTTGTTGCTGTTGTTGTTGCTATTGTGTTGTTTTCTGAGTTGGTGTCTCACTCTGTTGCCCTGGCTGGAGGGCAGTGGCACGCTCCCGGCCACCATAGCCTCGACCTGCTGGGCTTAGGCGATCCTTCTGTCTCAACTTTCCAAGTAGGTGGAGCTACAGGCATGCGCCACCACGCCCGGCTAATCTTTTATTTTAGATTTTATATTTTTCGATTTTCGATTTTGATTTTAGAGATGAGGTCTCGTCGAGTTGCCCAGGCTGATCTCAAACCCATGGGCTCAGGCAATCCTCTCATCTCGGCCTCCCAAAGTGCTGGGATGATAGGTGTGAGCAACTGTGCCCAGCCTGACAGCAACATGTTAAAGGCAGGGTCCTTGTCCTTCTACCTCGGGCTCCAATATGGTTCCACACAGCACTGCATGCAGGGGTCAAAGAGTGCGTCTGCAGGGGTGAGAGGAAGAAGGGTAGCCAGTGAGACACACAAACCTTCTAGAGTCAGCCATGTGGGGCCCCTCACCTGCTTATCCCACTACCACCCCAACCAGGCTTTTTGTCCTGCCTCAGTAAAGACTGCAGCCGTGCAAACAGGGCCCGAGCCGGAAACCAGAGAGTGGCCCTGCCTGCGTCCTCTCCTGCTTCCTGTCCCCTGTCTGTTTGTCCTCTTTCTCACCTCTCAGCTCAATGGTGCTGCTTCCCAGCCTTTTCCCAAGTCCCTCCAATCCACTGTGATCACCGTAGAGATCTACTGTGTAAAACTCAGCCTCCTCAGAGAGGCCTGTGTGACCTGGGCCCTGTCTGTCCCTAGGCCTTCTGCTTCTACTGGACCAGACTCGTCCCTTGCATTCCCCGGCCTTGGACTGTGCTCGTGCTTTCCCTCACCCACCAGACCGTTTCTTCCCACACTGGAGAGCGCCCACTCATTCCACAGGTGAGAAGCAAAGTCTTGAAATGAACACAGCCTGGCAATAAATCCAGTTACCACTATGGTTATAGAGGTATAAACAATAACTAGGCTTCTCTGCAGACACTCTGCTTCGGCTTAAAAATCATCCCCTAGCCGGGTTCAGTGGCTCAGCCTGTAATCCCGCGCCTTTGGGAGGCCGAGGTGAGTGAATTG
>NW_007070746.1:41836-44419 GCF_000164805.1 Carlito syrichta | reverse complement strand
GGAGTGCAGTGGCACGCTCACAGCCACTGCTTCCTCTACCTGCTGGGCTCAGGCAGTCCTCCTGCTGGGGTGGCCATGAGAGTGCATGCCACTGCATTCCAGCCTGGGGGATAGAGTGAGACTCAAACAAAGAATATGTGACTGCTTTGGGAGGTGGGGACAAGAGGATTGCCTGAGCCCACTGGTTGGAGACCAGCTTGGGCAATCTGTCGAGACTTCTCTCTACGTTAAATCAAAAAATTAGCTAGGTGTGGCGGTGCATGCCTGTAGTTCCAGCTACTTAGAAGGTTGAGGGAGAAGGATTGCCTGAACCCAGCAGGTGGAGGCTGTGGTGGGCAGGATTGTGCCACCGCACTCCAGTCTGGGTGGCAATGAGACTCCAACTCAAAAAAAAGAATATGTGACAGTTAGTGAATAGGAAATTAACAGTACAACAGTGGGAGGCTGAGGTGAGTGGATTGCCTGAGACCGTGGGTTCGAGACATACCCGGGCAACTTGGTGAGACCTCATCTCTACAATAAATAAAAAATTAGCTGGGCGTGGTAGCGTGCGCCTGTAGTTCCAGCTACTTGGAAGGCTGAGGCGGCAGGATCGCTGGCGCCCAGCAGGTCTAGGCTGTGGTGGCCGGGAGTGGCCACTGCACTCCAGTCTGGGCGACAGAGTGAGACTCTAACTCAAAAAAAAAAAAAAAAAGTACAACAGGCATTTTTAGAATACAAGATTGTCCAGGATATCTTCACTTATATCTGTTGCTCAAATAAGTGTACCTGAGATACTTTTTCCACCTGGTCTTATTCTGTAGTCTAGCCCAAACTTCTTTATATGAAGGCTTGATCCCAGAAGGCAAAAGCGGAAATTGCAAGGCTTAATAGACCAAGGCTAAGAAGTTACATAAGGTCACTTGCACTGCATTCTTTTGGGCAAAGTGTCACAGGCCAGCCCATATTCAAGGGGTGAAGAAATGCACTCAATTTTTTGTTTTGCTTTGTTTTTTGAGTTGGAGTCTCACTCCATTGCCCAGGCTGGAGTGTAGTGGCACACTCATGGCCACCGCAGCCTCGACCTGCTGGGCTCTGGCGATCCTTCCTCCTTGGAATTCCAAGTAGCTGGAACTAGAGGCGCACGCTACCACGCCCGGCTAATTTTTGACTTACTGTAGAGACAAGTTCTCTCCAAGGTGCCCGGGTTGGACTTGAGCCTGCGCGCTCAGGTAATTCACTCGCCTTGGCTTCCCAAAGTGCTGGGATTATGGGCTGAGCACGCCAATTCACTCTACTCTGATCAGAAAAACCGCCTACAGTAAGAGGGATGTGAGGACATGTTGGCAGACACAATCTATGTCTGTTGGAACTTGATCTTCTGGTAGGCTCAATGAAAGGGAAGTTAGATTAATAAGTGCTTGTTAAATGACAAGTGAGTCTTAGAGAAATTGATTGATGGGTACATGAGAAAATCTATTATGGTCCTGGGTTTTACAGAAATGTATGTGAGAATGAGTTTTCAGGGGTGGCCGGAAAGGCACTGTGTATGAGAATGGAGAGGTTGGCATGAAGTGGCTTTCCATGCTTTGGTGGTTCTGGAGTGGATGGAGAAAAGCAAACACTTGGAACTCTGCTAAATTCAAGGTGCCCTGAAGACTCTACCCACGTGTTGTAGAGAGTGACTGTTAGTGAAGAGGAAATTAACAGTTCGGCAGGCCTTTGCAGAATACTTCCTACTGTGTAGATACAAAAGATCTTGTTTTCAGCCAGGCTGGGTGGCTCAGCCTGTCATCCCGCGCCTTTGGGAGGCTGAGGTGAGTGCATTGCCTGAGCCCACGGGTTCGAGACCCGCCTGGGCAACGTGGCGAGACCTCATCTCTGCAATAAATCAAAAACTAGCCGGGCGTGGTAGCGCGTGCCTGTAGTTCCAGCTACTTGGAAGGCTGAGGCGGAAGGATCGCCGGAGCCCAGCAGGTCGAGGCTGCGGTGGCCGGGAGCAGCCACGGCACTCCAGTCTGGGTGACAGAGCGAGACTCCAACTCAAAAAAAAACAAGCTGAACTCGGTGGCTGAGCCTGTAATCCTGCGGCTGAAGTAAGTGGATTGCCTGAGCCTGTGGGTTCAAGACCCGCCTGGGCAACTTGGCGAGACCTCATCTCTGCAATAAATCAAAAACTAGCCAGGCGTGGTAGCACACGCCTGTAGTTCCAGCTACCTGGATGGCTGAGGCGGAAGGATCACCGGCTCCCAGCATGTAGAGGCTGCAGTGGTCCCGAGTGTGCCACTGAGCTCCAGTCTGGGCAACAGAGTGAGACTCCAACTCAAAAAAAAAAATATATATATATTCTCCTTTGCTAAAACTGCATTTTCCTGACTTTTTAATCCTAGAGGTTCATAACAGATGGTGACATCACAAGTCTAGGAATAAGAGAACAGAAAAGTTAAGTAATATTCAAAAGGGACCACATAGGAAATGAGTGGAAAATCTATAGATAGAATCATGATCTTCTCATTGCTTTTTGACTTGCAGTTATGTAAGTACATATGGCATATATATCATTGTCATAATCATACAAAACCTGAGGTTGTGGAATTATGAATA
>NW_007070746.1:30772-41816 GCF_000164805.1 Carlito syrichta | reverse complement strand
CCCCCAAAAAAAAAAAAAAAAAAGGCCGAGTGCAGTGGCTCAGCCTGTAATCCCAACGCTTTGGGAGGCCAAGGCAAGGATTGCCTAAAGCTTAGGGGTTCAAGACCAGCCTGGGCAACTTGATGAGACCTCTACAATAAACCAAAAAAATAAATAAATAAGCTGGTTGTGGTGGTGTGCATCTGTAGTTCCAACTACTTAGAAGGCTGAGGAGGAAGGATCGCCTGAGCCCAGCAGGTCAAGGCTATGGTGGCCATGAGTGTGCCACTGCACTCCAGCCTGGATGAAGAGTGAGACTAACTAAAAAAAAAAAAGAATTACGGCCCAAGTCACAGGAGATAGGCTTTCTCTGATAGTGAGATGTGAGATTGGATAGCAAATCTCATGGCATCTTGAAATGCCAGCCAGGACACAGTGCTTATACTTTTTTTCTCTGTACTCCAGAGCTGCTACAAGTTAGAATTCTCAGAGCTGCCCAGTGTGGTGGCTCACACCTATAATGCCAGCACTTTGGGAGGTGGAGGTGAGAGGATGGCCTGAGTCCAGGGGTGGGAGAACAGTCTAATCAACTGGGCAAGACCTCATCTCTACAATAATTTCTTTTTTTTTTGAGTTGGAGTCTCACTCTGTCGCCCAGACTGGAGTGCAGTGCCGCTCCCGGCCACCACAACCTCGACCCGCTGGGCTCCGGCGATCCTTCTGCCTCAGCCTTCTGAGTAGGCGGAACTACAGGCGCGCGCTACCACACCCGGCTGATTTTTGATTTATTGTGGAGATGAGGTCTCGCCAAGTTGCCCACGTGGGTCTCGTACCCGGGGGTCTCAGGCAATCCACTCACCTCAGCCTCCCAAAGCGCGGGATTACAGGCTGAGCCAGCGAGCCCGGCTTCTACAATAAGTAGCTGGAACTACAGATGCACGCCACCACACCCGGCTTATTTATTTATTTTTTTGGTTTATTGTAGAGGTCTCACCAAGTTGCCCAGGCTGGTCTTGAACCCCTAAAAAATTAGCTGAGGCCAGGTGCGGTGGCTCAGCCTGTAATCCCAACACTTTGGGAGGCCGAGAGGATTGCCTGAGCTCAGGGGTTTAAGACCAGCCTGGGCAACTTGGTGAGATCTCGTCTCTACAATAAATCACAACGACTAGACAGGCGTGGTGGCATGCGTCTGTAGTTCCAGCTACTTGGAAGGCTGAGGCAGAAGGATTGCCTGAGCCCAGTAGGTCTAGGTTGTGGTGGCCATGAACATGCTACTGCACTCCAGTCTGGGTGACAGGGTGACACTCCAACTAAAAAAAAAAAAAATTTCAGAGTTAAAAAAATAAAGGTCTAGAATCCATTCCAAGCTAATAAAGTCAGTCCCTAAGTTGGGGTTCCACGCGTTCATTTTTTTAAAAACTCCCCAAGTGATTCTAAATGAGCTAGGATTGAGTAATATTGAGTTTTAGGAAATGAAGAGCAAGGTACTGTGTTGTTTTAAGGTCCCTTTACTTTTGTCTGAGCCGCTGAAGTAACAATCTTTTTGATTTTTGCTTCATTTGGTTTATCTGTGTCAGTCTTTGCTGCTAGCTAGGCCTCACCCCCTCTATGGGCAGAAATGTCTTGGGCATATTTGATTGCTGCAGTAGGGTGTAACTAATCTCCTTGTAGGTTGGCCTTTTTTTTAGTTTCACTCTGTTGTCCAAGCTGGAATGCCGAGGCATGCTCATGGCCACCGCAGCCTGGACCTGCTGGGCTCAGACAATCCTTCCGCCTCAGCCTTCCGAGTAGTTGGAATTACAAGTATGTGCCACCATGCCTGGTCAATTTTTTTGATTTACTGTAGAATTGAGGTCTTGCCAAGTTGTCCAGGCTGGTCTGAAACCCCTGGGTTTAGGCAATCCTCTCACTTCTGCCTCCCAAAGTACTGGGATTACAGGCATTAGCCACCGTACTCACCCTTGATAAATAAGTCCTTGATAAATCTCTGTAGAAAACATTCATCCAGCAGCCAATTATTGAAGGCCACCAGTTACCAGATAATCTATTAGGTGCTGGGGATGCAAAGAGAAAAAAAGATACAACTCATGCATTGAAAGAAATCCGTGGAGTTGTGGCAGGATGCGGTAAATGCTCAAATATATTTCTCGTATGATCGAGTGAATAAACACAGAAACACATGTAGCTGATTCGGGATCAGCAGTTGGCCTCACCTAGGCTGATTGAATATCTCCCACCAGCCCAGCGGCAGGAAGGAGGGGTTGATAGCAGTTAAAGGTATTTCCTTTTGAAAGGCAAGTTGCAACTTTATTATTATTTTTTTTTTGAGTTGGAGTCTTACTCTGTTGCCCAGACTGGAGTGCGGTAGCCGCTCCCAGCCACTGCAGCCTCGACCTGCTGGGCTCCAGCGATCCTTCTGCCTCAGCCTTCCGAGTAGCTGGAACTACCGGCACATGCTACCACGCCCGGCAGATTTTTTTATTTATTGTAGAGATGAGGTCTCGCCAAGTTGCCCAGGCGGGTCTCAAACCCGCTGGCTCAGGCAATCCACTCACCTCAGCCTCCCAAAGCACTGGGACTACAGGTTGAGCCACCGAGCCCGGCTACAAGTTACAACTTTAAAGACCCACTAGGCGCTGGGCAGGTTTTGTTTAAGAAAGGCCAAATGACCCAAAGACTGGCCATTTCATGGAAATGGAAAAGAGTCTTATCTAAAACCCCCCTTCTGAAGTTGACGGTTTACAAGCCTGCAGTTCCTGGAAACCATTTGTTCTTTGAAAAATCTGATTTTGCTGAGTACAACCTTGTAAGATTCCAAAGGAAATAGGTACTCACTCAACACGACCCCCCTCCCTTACCCAAACAAGGGTATAGGACCCCACTTCTCCTGTTCTGGGGCGCTCGTTTTGGACACATTAAATTCTCGGGCCCGCTGGAATGGCCAGTGTAATAAAGTGCCACTTCCTATAATAGTCTCGGTGTCACGATCTCTCTATTTTTCCGGCTACATTTCTGGTGCACTGGACAGGAAATGGAGATTTTGGAGACGGTGTGTTCCACCTCCTTTGTCATCCAGGTACTACCTCCAGGGCAACGGGAAGGGCAATCTCGCCCCCGGCGCGCAATAGACCTTCTGATGCGTAGGAGGGAGGCCCCTCCCGGTGCACTGAAGCTCGGACCACGAAAGCACAACAGGAACCCAAGAGGCGCGGAACTGGCATAAGGACGACCACCTGACGGAAAGGACAGAAAGACCACCCGACGGAAAGGGTAGGAATAAAGGCCTTTGCATAGACCTGCCAATGGATGGCAGAAGGGGAGCTTGATCACCTCCCGGAGCCCGCTAGTAATCTTCCAGCCTGAAGGAAAGGGCTGAAAGGCAGTGGAAGGAAACACTGTCTGAAGAGGAACCCGTAGGCTCCTAGGATTGGGATGGAGAGTTGAAGAATGTGCTGTGTGTTTGTGTGGATGGCGGGAGGGCTCCGCATAAAGTTAGTCTGCCCTGGGGGTATACCAACTTGCCAACTGCTCTTTTTATTTTTTTTATTATCAATATTTTTTATTATGGTTTTGTGGGGTACAGTTAAGGGTTAGGTGTACAATTACGTTTCATTCAGGCACCCTGTTGATAAGAGGTGATTCCCCATCCCCAGACCTGCCAATTGCTAAGAGGTGTTTGGAATATCTTCGCGAGGAGTATGACTGGAGGGGGACAGAGTGGATGTTTCCCATCCCCCTCATTCTCTTATTTGTGTGTGTCTGTCACTTTAAATCTGCTAAAAAGCTGGTTGAGTTATTATGCTTTGTTTAATGGGACATGTCGTCTTTTAAAAACTTGATTGGTGCATATTTCTTTATGTCATTTTATGTCTCCCTTTATTTGTGTGGTGTTTTCTCCCAACCCATTGTCACTGTTAAAATTTCTGCCTTTTGTTTTTAAGGTTATGGAAAAATTGCCTGTTGCGAATAAGAAGTGTTACCGGTTATCTTAAATTCTTTCCGGGGACCACGTCCCCTCCCTCCCTTAGCCTGTGTTCTCCTTCATAAATTCTGAAGGGGCTCATTCTAATCCACCTGTAAAGAAATGGAGAAATGTCTCTTATATGCTACTTAGCCTTTTGCTAACTCAGTGTAAGTTAATGCTAGCCTTGGAGAAAAAATTTTTTTGTAATCTTTCTCTGGCAACTAAGGGAATGAATAGACTGTTCTTGTTTTCAAATGCTAAAAGCCAGGTTACTTGAAAATTCTATAAACAATCTAGGCATAATAAGGTCTTTTCTGAATGCAAGTCTCCAAACATTTTCGGATTTATCTTCAAATTTTATATAGGATTTACTTAAGTGCCTAGTTCAAATTATAGTGTAAAACAGTCTATCAGGCTACCATTATAGACCAGAAATACAAAAGCTGGTACTTGTAATAAAGTCACAGAAATTAAAGTTTATCGTTTAAGTTATGTTAATAACTTTGGGCCTTGTAGCTTTTGTACAAAAAGGTAATCAGCCACTGCCTACAATTGTCAAAATGTAGGCCTGACTTTATTCCTTTTATTAAGCTAGAATCCAGTAAATTCATGCCCACATAAGGGCCATGCAAAAATCCCCGCCAGCACCTGCAAACAATGCCACTGCTGAAACAAAGCTGGACGATCAAGTCAGACAGGAAGAGATTGTCAATCCCTGGCTAGGCAGGACTGTGCCCATTATCAGCTCTGAAGAAATTACAGAAGACGGACCTTCACCCCTCAGCACCTCAAATGATTATGGGATCGAAAAATCTCTAAAGAATAAAAATTGAGGCAAGACTAGACATAAATAAATTTCCTATAGGTAGGTTTTAAAAGGTATTCAAACGTTTCTACTGCAGGTCGAGTGGCAACCTACCCCACCCCTTGGCAAATCCAGGGAAAACTCCATCACATGTAAAACTAGGACAGTACAATCTTTCAGTTTGCGGGTTAGTATAATAATCACTAGATATCCTTTGGAGACATGAGTAAACTAAACATAGGTATTTGGTATTGCATCACTCAGGATCCAAGTCCCTGAAATGGAATTTGTTAAACCTTTGAAATTGTTTAACGGTAGGCCATTGAAGGAAAGGGGGGCCACAAACATAAATGCTCATAAGAAAATGTGTTGTGTATTTGGGACAAATTTTTTTTTTTTTTTTTTGAGTTGGAGTCTCACTCTGTTGCCCAGACTGGAGCGCAGTGGCCGCTCCCGGCCACCGCAACCTCGACCCGCTGGGCTCCGGCGATCCTTCCACCTTGGCCTTCCGAGTAGCCGGAATTACAGGCACGCGCTACCACGCCCGGCTGATTTTTTTATTTATTGTAGAGATGAGGTCTCGCTGCCCAGGTGGGTCTCGAACCCGTGGGCTCAGGCAATCCACTCACCTCAGCCTCCCAAAGGTGTGGGATTACAGGCTGAGCCACCGAGCCCAGCCATGGGACAAATTTTAATCACAGTTTATGAGCTTATTTCCCGAGACACTTCTTGGACCAGAAGAAATTCAAACATCCAAGGGGAGTAAGTGCTGCTAAAAACTGAAGAAAGGAAGAACCCAACCAACAACTGTAAGAAAAGGAAAAAGGACCCTAAGCGTGGGCCTGTTCCTATACTAGTCTATAGAATTTAAATACCTAACTTCTCTATCATGATGAAACCCCCTATGAAGTCTCAAAGGGGGGTGAACAAAAGCCCCTACTATGGGGAAAGGCCTAGAAACAGGCCTTTGAATAAAGTGAACTGGCTTCTCGCCTTTTGAAATTCCTTATGGGCGGCCACCCCCTCTTGTTAAGGGCATACAGGAAAGCTTAAAGGAATTAGGAAGTCTTGCCCAAAAACAGCAAATGCAAGCCTCGGGTTCAGTCCTAAATGCCATCCATTGTCAAGTCAGAGAACAATTGCCAATTAGTTAAACTACTGATGCCCATTCTTTTAAGCCAGGTAATATGGTATGGGTAAAAGAATAAAGTGTATAACCTCTAAAGCCCCTCTGGAGGGGGCCATTTACTGTTCTTTTGTATAGCAGAACTAAGCTGGCCTTCCAGGACTGGGAGTGCACCGCAGATTCAGCAACACCCCTTAAGCTGACCATCTGGAAAGTCAAAATTTCTCAAGCCCTGCTCTAGAAGCCTGAGGATACTTCAAGCCCTGCTTCAGTCACACACCGGAGGCTGACTGATCGACACACAGCAGAAGATTAAGGATTCAGCTTAAGAACTCAGGGGACATTACTGATAAGCCATTGTTTTGCTTTGTCAACCTTTATATTTGCTAAACTGTTTGTCATTTTAATTGCTGTAAAACTAACTTTATTTGCTGTAGGAGTAACAAGTTGTTCCCATTAAGCATGTTAGAAAAGGGTTTCACTAGCATTCCCATTCTTTCTCATGATAGGAAATGTTCTTGTGCTTTTATGTATTTCTGCCTAATGTGGGTGTTTATCGCTTCCCTGACACACCAGCATGTTCGTGTATAGAAACCATCTGGCCAGACGTAAGAGTTTTGCATCGTTATTCATCCCAGCCAGGAGTTCGTTCTGGTGGCCAACAAGGCCTGTTTGGTACTGGGCATCTGCTCATGCAACTAAATCTTCTCAATGTACTAAGGGGCTATTTTGGACATATGAGAAGGTTGCATACGCCCAGCTCCCAGCATTATGGAAAGGCACATGTCCCACAGGAATCATCCAGCCAGGATTTCTCCTTCTGCCGGATCCAAGGGGGGATGAACTAGGCCTCCCCCTTTCTGAAGGCCTCAAAACCCGAGGTGCTCGATCCCTCGATCAGTTCCTAATATAGGAGGGACCCAGGTTTGGAAAGATGAGAAATGGCCACCCCAGAGAATTATAAATACGTAGGGCCCAGCCACATGGGCACAAAATAGGAGTCAGAAATGCCACACGCCTATATATATATCCTAAATCGCATTATTAGGTTACACGCTGTCTTAGAAATTATAACTAACCAGACAGCCACGGCTTTTGAGCTTGTTGCTCAGCAGCAAGCCCAAATGTGTGCAGCTATTTATCAAAACCGCCTAGCTTTGGACTACCTGCTGGCGGAAGGAGAAGTATGTGGTAAATTTAATAGCTCCAACTGTTGTTTGTAAACAGATAATAATGGTAAAGCAATAACTGAGATAGCCACCAATATTAGAAAGCTTGCCCATGTCCCAGTGCAAAAATGGCAAGGCATAAAAATCGGCAATTGGTTTGAAAACATGTTCTTGGGGCTGGAAGGATTTAAGTACATTATTGGATCTCTAGTCCTAATGGTGGGATCCTGCCTTATCCTCCCTTGTATAGCCCCAATAATTATGAATGCCATTTCTAAGTTTGTGGAAACAGTTGTTAAATGAAAAACTGTGGCCCATATAATGTTGATGCACCAAATTAAGGATAATGATGCTTTAAGTTCATAAAGGATCAAATATCAAGGGGGGAATGTGGCAGGATGCGGCCAATGCTCAAATATATTTCTCGTATGATCGAGTGAATAAACACAGAAACATGCAGCTGAGTCGGGATCAGCAGTTGGCCTCACCTGGGCTGATTGACTATCTCCCACTAGCCCAGCGGCAGGAAGGAGGGGTTGATCGCAGTTAAAGGTATTTCCTTTTGAAAGGCAAGTTGCAACTTTAAAGACCCACCAGGCGCAGGGCAGGTTTTGTTTAAGAAAGGCCAAATGGTCCAAAGACTGATCATTTCATGGAAATGGAGAAGAGTCTTATCTAAAACCCCCCTTCTGAAGTTGAAGGTTTACAAGCCTGCGGTTCCTGGAAACCATTTGTTCTTTGAAAAATCTGATTTGGCTGAGTACAACCTTGTAAGATTACAAAGAAAGAATGTACTCACTCAACACGACCCCCCTCCCTTACCTAAACAAGGGTATAAGAGCCCTCGTCTCCTGTTCTGGGGCGCTCGGTTTGGACGCATTAGACCCTCGGGCCCACTGGAATGGCCAGCGTAACAAAGTGCCACTTCCTGTAACAAAGTGCCACTTCCTGTAACAAAGTGCCACTTCCTGTAACAGTCTCGGTGTCACGATCTCTCTATTTTTCCTGATACAGAGTGAGAAGGTAGACAAACACAGTTTAAAAATCCAGTATATCAGCTGGGCTCTGTGGCTCAGGCTGTCATCCCAGCACTTTGGGAGGCTGAGGCACGTGGATTGCCTGAGCCCGTGGGTTTGAGACCAACCCAGGCAACTTGGTGAGACCTTGTCTCTACAATAAATCAAAACTTAGCTGGGCATGGTGTTCCAACTACTTGGAAGGCTGAGGCGGAAGGATCGCTGGAGGCGAGCAGGTCGATGCTAGGGTGGCCGTGAGTGTGCTGCTGTACTCCAGACTGGACGATGGAATGAGACTCCGAATTTAAAGAAAAAATCCAGTATATCATGGCATTTAAAAGTGTGTTAATACCTATGTGTATGGGTAGAGAGGAGGGACATCTATCCTATCCCTCCTCTCTACCCATGTAGGAATGGTGGCAAGAGGGCTTCCTGGAGGAGGTGACCACTGAGTTATCTTTTTCTTTTTTTTTTTGAGTCAGAGTCTTACTCTGTTGCCCAGGCTGCAGTGCAGTGATCCTAAAGGAGTGGAAGCTAGCAGGCTTTCCAGGCAGACGAGGCAGAAACAAAGGCCCAGAAGCGAGAAACAGCATGGCATGTATGGAAGAGCTACTAGCCATATTTATTGGTGGATCTACTGTGTGTGGCAAAAGGTAGGGTGGGGGATGGGAGGGTGGAGTCATGTTACGAAGAAGACTAAAGTTAAAATGCTGCAGCACTTTGGAAACTGGCAGTTCCACAGAACATTAAACATAGAGTTAGCACGAGACCTGGTGATCCCACTCCTAGGTTTATATACAAGAGAACTGAAAACATGTCTACACAAAAACTTGTACACAAATGTTCTTAGCAGCATTCTTCATAATAGCTAAAAAGAGGAAACAACTTCCATCAGCTGCTGAGTGATCAACAAAACATGGTCCATCCACACAGTGGGATATTATTTAGCTGCAAAAAAGAATGAGGTACTGATACACAGAACAGCATGAATGAACCTCAGAAACATCAGCCAGTCACAAAAGACTGGAATATTGGTCCATTTATATGAACTGTCCAGAAAAGACAAAGCCACAGAGACAGAGTAGTGTACTTGTTGCCCCTGGGGATGGGAGAAGGGGTGGCAACTAGGGAGTGACTTCTAACATAGACAGTGGTTCTTGTGGGGTGATGGAAATGTTCTGGAATGGGGAAGAAGCAAGCTTGGGAAGATGCTGGCCAAATGATACAAAGCTTCTGTTAGACTGGGAATAAGTTCAAGAGATCTATAGTGCAGCATGCTGACTAGAGTTAACAACAATAACAAGTTTCATATACTTGAAAATTGCTAAGAGTAGATTCTAAGTGTTCTTGTGGCAGGATGTGGCAAATGCTCAAATATATTTCTTGTATGATTGAGTGAATGAACGCAGAAACACATGAATAACTGCTTTGGGGTCAGCAGTTGGCCCCATGGCAATCACCTGGGATAACAGATTGTCCCCACTAACCCTGTGGCAGAAAGGGGGCTGGTAGTAGTTAAAGGTATTTCCCTTTGAAAGTTTTGATTTTTCTGAACACAACCTTGTAAATTCCAAAGAAGATGTGCAATCACTCAGCACGACCCCCCTCCCTTACATAAACGAAGGTATAAGACCCCGCTTCTCCTGTTCTGGGGGCTCGACCTGTAAGCATTAGCCTGTCGAGCCCTCCGGCATAATAAAGTTGCCACTTCCTATAATAGTCTCAGTGTAGCCAGGCTCGGTGGCTCAGCCTGTAATCCCGTGCCTTTGGGAGACTGAGGTAAATGGACTGCCTGAGCCCGCGGGTTCGTGACCCACCTGGGCAACTTGGCGAGACCTCATCTCTACAATAAATCAAAAATTAGCCAAGCGTGGTAGCGCGCGCCTGGAGTTCCAGCTACTTGGAAGGCTGAGGTGGAAGGATCGCTGGAGCCCAGCAGGTCGAGGCTGCCGTGGCCGGGAGTGGCTACTGCACTCCAGTGTGGGGGACAGAGTGAGACTCCAACTCAAAAAATAAATTAAAAAAAAAAAAAAAAAAGCCTCGATGTCACAACCTCTCTATTTTCCAGCTACATTCTTACCACAAAACATGAAAAGTATGTGAAGTAAGGCATATGTTAATTAATTTCGTTTAACCATTTCACAATGTATATATATTTCAAAACAACATGAACACCAGCCGGGCTTGGTAGCTCAGGAGGTGAGTGGATTGCCTGAGTCCACAGTTTCGAGACCCGCCTGGGCAACTTGGTGAGACCTCATCTCTACAATAAATCAAAAAATCAGCCAGGCATGGTAGCGCATGCCTGTAATTCCAGCTACTTGGAGGGCTGAGGTGGAAGGATCGCCGGAGCCCAGCAGGTCGAGGCTGCGGTGGCCGGAGTGTGCCACTGCACTCCAGTCTGGGTGACAGTGAGACTCCAACTCAAAACAAAAACAAAAAACATGAATACCATACATAATACATATATACCATTTTTATTTGTCAATTTTAAAAAACACTTTAAAAAACGTTCTTGGCCGGGCTCAGTGGTGAGCCACTGAGATGAAGCCTGTCATCCCAGCACTTTGGGAGGCCAAGGCCAGTGAATTGCCTGAGCCCACAGGTTCGAGACCCACCCAAGCAACTTGGTGAGACCTTGTCTCTATAATAAATAAAAAATTAGCTGGGCGTGGTAGCGTGCGCCTGTGGTTCCGGCTACTTGGAAGCCTGAGGCGGAAGGATCACGAGCCCAGCAGGTGGAGGCTGCGGTGGCCAGGGGCATGCCACTGCACTCTAGTCTGGGTGACAGAGTGAGACTCCAACTCAAAAAGAAATGTTCTTGATATGAAAACCCACTATTGCTTGTCCATATTGCCACAACCTTAAGGGAAGGCATTATGAACCTTGAAGCAGGCCTGCACGTCCCTACATTCCTGAAAATTAGCATAGGAAGAGTGTTTCTCTTATCTCCTACACATTCCCCATTAAGTTGCTTCAAATAAT
>NW_007070746.1:21352-30752 GCF_000164805.1 Carlito syrichta | reverse complement strand
TTCTTTTTTTTTTTTTTTTTTTTTTTGAGTTGGAGTCTCACTCTGTCGCCCAAACTGGAGTGCAGCGGCCGTTCCCGGCCACCGCAGCCTCGACCTGCTGGGCCCCAGCGATCCTTCCGCCTCAGCCTTCTGAGTAGCCAGAATTACAGGCACACGCTACCATGCTCGGCTGATTTTTTGATTTATTGTAGAGAAGAGGTCTCACCTGCCCAGGCAGTCTGGAACCCGCGGGTTCAGGCAATCCACTCACCTCAGCCTCCCAAGGCGCGAGATTACAGGCTGAGCCACCAAGCCCGGCTTCAAAGAATTCTTAACCCCCCCAGACTGCGCTCACTCAACTGAGAGAAATGAATCCCTATTCACTCCCTTGTATTAGTAGTTATGGATTTAAAAACATATTTACGTAACCGTAAGCCTTGTAATTTATATAAATTTTTGTATAACTACTAATTAACAATATGTTGTAGTGACTAATGTCTTCTTTGTAATAGGCTCTGTTAACTCCCTTACGCTATGGCAACCTTGATCAACTCTTCAGTTTGATGTTACTGATGAAAGGAAGTTAGTTACCACTTGGCAACACGCAACAGGAAACGCAGACCATAAATGTTACTATTGACAAATGCGGCTGTCACTTAAGTTCTGTACAACGCTGTCAGTCACATCGGCAATGTACAGGAACCAGCAGCCCTAAACTTATAAAAACAAACTGTGGAATCTAGGGGTGAGCAGACCAGTTCCAGAAATACCAGAAGCTAGGATCTGTGTCCCCGAATCCTGAATTCAGAAATAAACTTCTGCCAGTTCCCTGCCTCTCGATTTATTTGCGTTGAGAAATAGCAGCTGAGCATTTCCTTAGACCATAACATTCTGAAATTATAAAGTGGTGATGGTTGTGATGTTGTGGCTATACAAAAAAATATGTGTATACTAAATGAGTGACTTGCATGTGAACCATATCTCAATCTTTAAAAAATGGGGTGGGGGGACTTGAAGACTTGTTTATAAATTAAGCTTCAGTTTTTTTATTTTGAGTTGGAATCTCACTCTGTCGCCCAGGCTGGAGTGCAGGGGCTGCTCCCGGCCACCGCAGCCTCGACCTGCTGGGCTCCGGCGATCCTTCCACCTCAGCCTTCCACGTAGCTGGAACTACAGGCGCGCGCTACCTTGCCCGGCTAATTTTTGGTTTATTGTAGAGATGAGGTCTTGCCAAATTGCCCAGGTGGGTCTCGAACCTGCGGGCTCAGGCAATCCACTCACCTCAGCCTCCTAAAGCGCGGGAGTACAGGCTGAGCCACCAAGCCCAGCTAAGCTTCAGTTTTTAGAAATCAAAGTAATACACGCATGTAGTTAATCAAAAATAAAGGAAAGTCATATGACAAAAACAACAATACCCTCTCTCACCCCAGCCTACCCTCTTAACTTCCCAGAATCAAAGACTTTCACTTCTTTTAGCTATTTTTTCTGGTACTTGTCATCATACTTCAAAATAATATACCCTACTACTTTTCATAATTTATCAGTTTTAGACATATGTTTGCTTCCCATTATAAAAGATGAAGGTTTAGCTCTCTGTGATGATCTCATTCCATGTAGAAAAAGGCATTTTAAAAATTCAACTGCTGGCCAGGCTTGGTGGCTCAGCCTCAACTCAAAAAAAAAAAAAAAAAAATTCAACTCCTACTTATGATTTAAAAAAAAAGTTAAATTAGGAACAGAAAGAAATTTCCTTCATTTGGTAAAAGTTATATACTAGAGACTGACAATAAATATTTATTTATTTTGAGTTGGAGTCTCACTCTGTTGCCCAGGCTAGAGTACAGTGGCACACTCATGGCCACCCCAGCGTCGACCTGCTGGGCCCTGGTGATCCTTCCGCATCAGCCTTCCAAGTAGCCAGAATGACAGGCATGTGCTACTGCGCCCGGCTAATTTTTGTTTTACTGTAGAGACGAGGGCTTGCCAAGTTGCCCGGGCTGGTCTCGAACCTGGGGGCTCAGGCAACCCACTAGCCTTGGCCTCCTAAAATGCTGGGATTACAGGCTGAGCCACCAAGCCCGGCCAACAATAAATATTTAATGAATATGTATTCCACTTAAGATTAGGAACAATACAAAGATGCCTATTATAATAATTATTATTTTTTTAGTCAGAGTTTCACTCTGTCGCCCAAGCTGCAGTACAGTGGCATGCTCACAGTCACCATAGCCTTGACCTGCTGGGCTCAGGCAATCCTTTCGCCTCAGCCTTCCAGGTAGCTGGAACCACAGCATGCACCACCAAGCAGACTGATTTTTTTATTTATTGGAGAGACAGCTGAGCATGGTGGCTCATGCCTATAATCCCAGCACTCTGGGAGGCCGAGGTGAGAGGATTGCCTGAGAACACGGGTTTGAGACTAGGCTGGGCAACTTGGCAAGACCTCATTTCTACAATAAATCAAAAAAATTAGTTGGATGTGGTGGAGCTACTTGGAAGGCTGAGGCAGAAGGATCACCTGAGCCCAGCAGGTGGAGGCTGTGGTGGCTATGAGCGTGCCACGCCACTGCACTCCAGCCTGAGGGACAGAGTGAGATTCCAACTCAAAAAAAGAAGGAAAAAAATGACTATATTGTAGAGACGAAGTCTCACAATGTTGCTCAGGCTGGTCTCGAACCTATGAGCTCAAGTAATCCTCTTGCCTCTGCCTCCCAAAATGCTGGCATTACAGGCATGAGTCACAGCACCTGGCCTATTATTTTTTTTCAGAGGCAGGATCTTGCTCTGTTACCCAGGCTGGAGTGCAGTAAGTGCCATCATAGCTCACTGCAGCCTTGACCTCCCGGGCTGAGGAACCCTGTCCTCAGCCTCCTGAGTAGCTGAAACTACAGATGCACATCACTACACTCAGCCAATTTTGTTTTTTAACAGATGATATTTCACTATGTTGCCCAGGCTGGATTCAAATTCCTGGGCTCAAGTGATTCTTCCGCCTCCTGAATCAGTGGATGACAGCCACGAACCACTGCACCTGGCATACGGATGCCCATCATCACTGCTGTTTAGTTTAGTGCTGAGATACTCAGTGCTCTTAAAAATGGATGCAAGGAAAGGAAGCAGAGAGATCAGACTGTGATTATTTACAGATGATACGATTTGCATTGACTAAAACAAGTGGGGATCTTAAAAACAGTGCAGAGTAGAAAAAATAAACAGACTAAGATTCAAAACAATATTTATGTAATTAAAAACACATGAACAGAAATAACACACATTTGCCAAACACGAAATGGCAAGTATCAAACAACGAAGAATAGCGTCCGCGGTGCGGGAACAGAACGGGAGCAAAGAGAACAAACCAGGCAGGCCCTTCCGCGGACGAGTGGGAGTAACGTGCCTTGAGTTCGCGAGAGTGATTAGCTCCATCTTCTGCACCAGAGGGCTCCTGGAAAAGCAACGCTTTTTTTTTTTTGAGTCGGTATCTTACTCTGCCGCCCAGGCTGGAAGGCAGTGGCATGCTCACGGCCACCCAGCATCCACCTCCTCTAGCGATCCTTCTGCGTCAGCCTTCCAAGGAGCTGAACTACAGGCGTGCACTACTATGCCCGGCCAATTTTTGCTTTATTGTAGAGATGAAATCTTGCCAAGTTGCCCAGGCTATTCCTGAACCCATGGACTCAGGCAATCCCCCCATCCTGGCCTCCCAAAGTGCTGGAGTGACAGGCTTGAGCCACCGCACCTGGCCTTAATAAAAAAAATTTTTTTGAGTCAGAGTCTCGCTCTGCCGCCCGGGCTGGAATGCAGTGGCACACTCATGGCCACCGCTGCCTCAACCTTTTGGACTCAGATGATCTTTCTGCCTCAGCCTTTCAAGTAGCTGGAACTACAGGCATGTGTCACCACGCTCAGGTAATTTTCTGAATTATTGCAGAGACGAGGTCTTGCCAGGTTGCCCAGGCTGGTCTCGATCCTCTGGGCTTAGACAAGCCTCTCGCCTCCGCCTCCCAAAATGTTGGGATTATAGGCATGAGCCATCGTGCCTGGCTGTAATGCTTTTTGTCCTTAGGGATACTCATACTCTAAGAAATACTCAGGAATGGTTTCCTTTTTTTTTCTCTTGTTTTGATTTTTGTTTTTTTGAGTGGCCCAGGTCTCACTCTGTGGCCCAGGCTGGAGAGCATTGGCACGATCCTGACTCCCTGCTGCCTCAAGCTTCTGGGCTCAGACCACCTTCTGCTCAACCTCCGGTGCAGCTGGGACAACAGGCGTGCACCGTCACGCCAGGCTAATCTTGTGGCTTGTCCTCTGGCTTCCGCTTCCCAAAGTGTTGGGATTACAGGCGTCAGTCACTGAACCCAGTCTTTCTTCCTCTTTTCTGGTACCTCCCACCCCCTACTCCTCTTCATTATAGTTACATTTTGGCTTAAATCAGTAGACAGTGTTTACATTATTTGGACTTTGTAAATAGTGTTTACTACAGAGCCAAGTAGTATTCTGTGGGATAACTTATGCTTTATATTTTAAAAATAATTATATCTGGCCAGGCACAGTGGCTCAAGCCTGTAATCCCAGCACTTTGGGAAGCCGAGGTGAGAGAATTGCCTGAGTCCAGGGGCTTAAGACCAGCCCAGGCAACTTGGTGAGATACTTTGTCTCTTCAGTACATCAAAAAGCAGCCAGGCCTGGTAGCGCACGCCTGTAGTTCCAGCTCCTCGGAAGGCTGAGGCGGAAAGATCGCCTGAGTCCAGCAGATCGAGGCTGCGGGGGCTGTGAGCATGCCACTGCACTCTCCAGTCTCGGCGACAGAGTGAGACTCCAACTCAAAAAATAAAATTAAAAAATAAAAATAATTACATCCTTACTGAGATATAATCCACACACCGCACAATTCACTCAGTCCAGTGGCTCTTAGTACATTCAGAGTCGCGCATCCATCACCACAATCAATTACAGAATATTTTCATCACTGCCTCCAAACGCAACCCCACACCCTTAGCCATTACTCCCAAACCCCTCTCTTCTTCTCCATAGAGTCTTGCCTATTCTGGATCTTTCATATAAGTGGAATAATACACTATGTGATCCTTTGTGATGTCTTAAACTTAGCATAGAACTTTTAAGGTTAACCTGTGTTCAGTATGTATTAATATATGCCCTTTTTCTTTTTTCATTTGTTTTGAGTCGGGGACTCACTCTATTGCCCAGGCGGGACTGCAGTCGCACGATCATGGCTCATCATAGTTTTGACCTCTTGGGCTCAGGTGATCCTTCCATTTCAGCTTCCCGAGTAGCTGGGACTATAGGCGCACACCACCACACTCAATTTTTTTACTTTTTGTAGAGACAAGGTCTTGCTATGTTGCCCAGACTGAGCTCAAACTCTTGGGCTCAAGCAATCATCCCACCTTTGCCTCCCAGTGTTGGGATTACAGGTGTGAGTCATCATGCCCAGCCTTCTTTCCTTTTTTTTTTTTGAGTTGGAGTCTCACTCTGTCGCCCAGACTGGAGTGCAGTGGCCACTTCCGGCCACCGCAGCCTTGACCTGCTGGGCTCTGGCGATCCTTCCGCCTCAGCCTTCCAAGTAGCCGGAATTACAGGCGTGCACTACCATGCCTGGCTGATTTTTTGATTTATTGTAGAGATGAGGTCTCACTGCCCAGGCGGGTCTCGAATCCACGGGCTCAGGCAATCCACTCACCTCAGCCTCCCAAAGGGGAGGGATTACAGGCTGAGCCACCAAGCCCGGCTCCTTCTTTCCTTCTTAATGCCAAATAATATTCCACTGCATGGATATACCACATTAAATTTATCCATTTATCAGCTGATAAATATTTGGCTTACTTTCACTTTTTGGTGATTCCTTTTTTTTTTTTAGTTGGAGTCTCACTCTGTTGCCCAGGCTGGAGTACAGTGGCACACTCATGGTCACTGCAGCCTCGACTTGCTGGGCTCAGGCGATCCTTCTGCCTCAGCCTTCCAAGTAGCTGGAACAAAGGCATGTGCCTCCATGCCTGGCTAATTTTTTTGATTTATTGTAGAGGTGAGGTCTCGCCAAGTTGCCCAGGCTGGTCTCAAACCCATGGGCTCAGGCAGTCCTCTCACCTTGGCTTTTTTGCTGGGATTATAGACTTGAGCCACCGTGCCCGGCCTGGCGATTCTAAATAATGCTGCTGTGAGCATTCACGTACTGTACAAGGTTTTGTGCAGACACATTTTTATTTCCTTCTTCTGTTTAACTGTTGGAACAACTGCCAGACTCTTCTCAAAATTGGAAATTCCAAAATGCATCATTTTGAATTCCCACCAGCAGTGTATGAAAGTTCCAATTTCTCCACATTTTTGCCACCACTTATTATCTATCTTTTTTGTTTTCACCTTCTTAGAGAGTGTAAAGTGGTCATGGTGGTTTTGATTTGCAATTCTTTGATGGCTAATTATGTGAAGCATCTTTTCTTGTGTTTACCAGCCATCTGCAGATCTTCTTTGGGTAAATGCCTATTTAGCTCCTTTGCCCATTTTCAGATGGGGTTATTTGTCTTTTTTTAAGTCGGAATCTCACTCTGTTGCCCAGGCTGGAGTGCAGCGCACATGCTCAAGGCCATCTCAGCCTCCACCTGCTGGGCGTAGGCGATCCTTCTGCCTCAGCTGGGACTACAGCATGTGCTACCACGTCCAGCTAATTTTTTGATTTGTTGTAGAGATGAGGTCTTGCCAAGTTGCCCAGGCTGGTCTCGAACGCATGGGCTCAGGCAATCCTCTGGCCTCTGCCTCCCAAAGTGCGGGGTGTCACAGGCGTGAGCCACACACCTGTTTGTTTCTTTATTATTAAGTCATGAGTTCATTATATATTCTAAATACCAGTATCTTATCAGATATGTGATTTGCAAATATTTTTTCCCATTATGTGGGTTGTTTTTTCACTTTCTTGATCGTGTCCTTTGAAGCACAAGAGGTTTAAATGTTGATGATGCCTTATTTCTGCTTTGTTGCTTCTTTTGTTCTAAGAAACCACTGCCTAATCCAAGGTCACAAAGACATACATCTGCATTTTTTAGAAGGATTGTACAGTGCTAGTTCTTACTTTCAGGCTTTTGATACATTCTGAGTTGGTGTTTGCATTTGGTGTGAGAAAGGATTCATTTGCATGTGGCTATTCAGCTGTCCCAGCACTGCCTGTTAGAAAGACTATCTCCCACTGAATGGTCTTGGCACCCTTGTAGAAAATAAATGGAAGCCGGGCTCTGTGGCTCAGCCTGTAATCCCACGCCTTTGGGAGGCTGAGGTGAGTGGACTGCCTGAGCCCGTGGGTTCGAGACCCGGCTGGGCAACTTGGCGAGACCTCATCTCTATAATAAATCAAAAATTAGCTGGGCGTGGTAGCGCACACCTGTAGTTCCAGCTACTTGGAAGGCTGAGGCGGAAGGATTGCCGGAGCCCAGCAGGTCGAGGCTGCAGTGGCTGGGAGCGGCCACTGCACTCCAGTCTGGGTGACAGAGTGAGACTCCAACTCAAAAAAAAAAAAATATATTACCCTTTTGTTTTTTGTGGTTGTAAATTCTCTGCAAATATTTAAAGGAAAAAAGAAAAAATAAGCCGGGCTCGGTGGCTCAGCCTGTAATCCCGCGCCTTTGGGAGGCTGAGGTGAGTGAATTGCCTGAGCCCGCGGGTTCGAGACCCGCCTGGGCAGCGAGACCTCATCTCTACAATAAATCAAAAAATCAGCCGGGCGTGGTGGTGCATGCCTGTAATTCCAGCTACTTGGAAGGCTGAGGTGGAAGGATCGCCGGAGCCCAGCAGGCCGAGGCTGCGGTGGCCGGGAGCGGCCACTGCATCCAGTCTGGGCGACAGAGTGAGACTCCAACTCAAAAAAAAAAGAAAAAATAAAGAGCTCCAGCAGGCACCTAGGTTCAAAACAAATTTCTATGCTGGGGCAGTTTGAGTGTTTCTTTTTTTTTTTTTTTTTTTTTTTTTGGAGTTGGGGTCTCACTCTGTCACCCAAGCTGGAGTTCAGTGGCATGCTCACGGCCATCCCAGCATCAACCTGCTGGGCTCCGGTGATCCTTCCGCCTCAGCCTTCCAAGTAGCTGGAACTACAGGTACGCGCTATTGCACCTGGCTAATTTTCGATTTGTAGAGATGAGGTCTTGGCAAGTTGCCCAGGCTGGTCTTGAACCTGTGGGCTTGGGCAATACTCTCACCCTGGCTTCCCAATGTGCTGGGATTATAGGCTGAGCCACGGAGTCTGGTCAAGTGTTGGCATATTTCTAATCCACTCTTCCATGAGGATATAGTCCTTCAGGATTCTGGCTTTATGGCAGGGCTCTTTATCAGATTTCCAAAATGGGTAAGCCCTGAGCTATATCTCTTATGCCACAGCGGCACCCTGTGAGGACACCATGGTCAAATTCAGCTTTTTTTTAGCCGAAGTCTTACTCTGCCGCCTAGGCTGGAGTGCAGTGGCTTGTTCACGGCTACCGCAGCCTTGACCCGCTGGGCTCCGGTGATCCTTCTGTAGCGGGAAGACAGAGAGATTGTGACACTAAGACTATTATAGGAAGTGGCACTTTATTACGCTGGCCATCTCAGCGGGCTCCAGGGGCTAATGCGTCCAAATTGAGCTCGAGCGCCCCAGAGAAGTGGGGTCTTATACCCTTGTTTAGGTAAGGGAAGGGTCGTGTTGAGTGATTACATTTCCTTTGGAATATTATAAGGTTGTACTCAGCAAAACCAGATTTTTCAAAGAACAAATGGTTTTCAGGAACTGCAGTGTCATAAACTGTCAACTTCAGAAGAGGGGTTTTGGATAAGTCTGTGAATTAGTTACTCTTTTGCATTTCCAGGAAATGGTCAGTCTCTGGCCATTTGGGCTTTCTTAAACAAAACCTGCCTGGTACCTGGTGGGTCTTTAAAGCTTGCAGCTTGCCTTTCAAAAGGAAATACCTTTAACTGCTACCAACTCCCCTTTCTGCCACATCACTTCTACCTCAGCCATCCAAGTGGCTGGAACTACAGGTGTTTTCTTTTTTTCTTTCTGCAAAGGTTTTACTGGAGGGCCGGGAGGCTCAGTCCTTCTTGGCCACCACCTTCCTCACGGTGGCCAGGACACTGCTCAGCTTCTCATGCTTGCTCTTGGCGCGGATGTGTGTCCTCACCTGTTTCTTGATGAACCTGAGCGCCCACTTGTCCTTGGAGACCTTGAGCAGCTCTATGGTGCGCTGTTTGTCCAGGGTGAAGCTGCCCACCTCTCAGATCATGTCCTGCACGAACTTGGTGTGCTTGGCCAGGTGCCCGTGGCGGTGGCTGTGACTCGGCCCACTCCCGTTCTTGGCTACCTTGTGGCCCTTGTTGAGGCTCACGGGGTGGTGCAGGGCCATGGCTGCGGCTTTCCAATGGCTGCCGCAGCCTAAGGGCTTTTTTTTTT
>NW_007070746.1:19860-20948 GCF_000164805.1 Carlito syrichta | reverse complement strand
CGGAGCCCAGCAGGTCGAGGCTGCGGGGGCCGGGAGCGGCCACTGCACTCCAGTCTGGGAGACCGAGTGAGACTCCAACTCAAAAATAAATAAATAAATAAATAAAAGATAATGACAACCCCACATGCTAGTGAGGATGCAGAGAAACTAGATCCCTCACTCACTGCTTATGGGAACCCAAATTAGTATACCCACTCTGGAAAACAGCTTGGCAGCTCCTTACAAAACTGGGCATGCAATGACCTTGCTACCCAGGAACTGTGCTCTGGCATTTATCCCAGAGGAATGAAAATTTATGTTCATATAAAACCTGTACATGAAGCTTTGTTTGTAATAGCCTCATACTCATCACCCCAAATGTCCTCCAGCAGATAAACTGCTAGGCAAATTATGGACTATCCACACCAGGGAATACTACTCAGCAATGAAAACTAATGCTACATACAATTACTTGGATGGCTATGCTGAGTGACAAAAAAATTCTCAAAAGGTTATGTAGGATATGATTACATTTCCATAACACTCATGAAATAAAGTCACAGAGATGCAAAACACAGTGTTGCCAAGGGTTAGAGATGGAAGTGGGGTAGACATAAAAAGGTAACACGTGGGAGCCTTAGGGCTCTGTATCCAAATCAACATAACATGGCATAAAAACACACACAAAGGAGTGTATGTGAAGCTGGTGAAATCTGAATAAATTCTGTAGATTGTCTCAATGTTAAATTCCTGGTTTTAATATTAGACTGTAATAGAAGACGTTACTATAGGGAGAACTGGGTGACGAGCTATAGGGGGACCTGTTTGCTTTTTTTTTTGAGTTGGAGTCCCACTCTGTTGCCCAGGTTGGAGTGCAGTGGCACACTGCCCCCGGCCATCGCAGCCTCAACCTGCTGGGCTCAGGTGATCTTTCCACCTCAGCTTTCCAAATAGCTGGAACTACAGGCACGCACCACCATGCCTGGCTAATTTTTTGATTTATTATAGAAATGAGGTCGGGGGGAGGAGGATGGGATTAACAGTAGCAAATATCTGTCTGGGGATGAGGAAACACCTCTTATCAACAGGGTGCCTGAATGAAACGTAAT
>NW_007070746.1:17450-19507 GCF_000164805.1 Carlito syrichta | reverse complement strand
CACACCCGGCTAATTTTTTGATTTATTGTAGAGATGAAGTCTCACCAAGTTGCCCAGACGGGTCTCGAACTCGCAGGCTCAGGCAATCCACTCATCTCAGCCTCCCAAAGTGAGGGATTACAGCCTGAGCCACCCAGCCCCGCTGAATTTTTTTTTAAGGTTTTACTGAAAGGACATTAAAGCTCCCAGAGTGGGAGGGAACCTGAGGAGGTTGCCTATCTGTTTGCATTTTTTTTTTGCCATCTCATATGAGTCTATAATAATTTGAAAATAAAAAGTTAGAAAAAGTCTTAATTTTTTAAAAATCTGGTGATTTTAAGTTCGATGGGGATACTTGGATGTTCACACTGCCAGAAATACTTCCTCCCATTCTTTTTGTCTTTGGAGGCTTATAACTTGTTTTTAAATTTTCCAAACTGTCATTCTGATGGGGTTTCAGGAGAGGATGAGATAAGAGCAATTTTTTAAGAGCCTGTAATCCCAGCACTTTGGAAGGCCCATGGGTTCAAGACCAGCCTGGGCAACTTGGTGAGACCTCGTCTCTACAATAAATCAAAAAAGAATTAGCCAGGCATGGTGGTGAGCACCTGCAGTTCCAACTACTTGGAAGGCTGAGGCAGAAGGATCGCCTGAATCCAGCAGGTTGAGGCTGCGGTGGCTGTGACTGTGCTGCTGCACTCCTGCCTGGGCAAGAGTGAAACTCTGACTCAAAAAAAAAAAAAAAAGGAATGGTTGTGGGCTGGGTGCAGAGGTTCACACCTATAATCCCAGTATTTTGGGAGGCCGAGGTGAGAGGATTGCCTGAGACTACGGGTTTGAGACCAGACTCATCTCTACAATAAATGAAAAAATCAGCCAGGCGTTGTGGTGCATGCCTGTAGTTCCAGCTACTCCGAGGAAGGCTGAGGCGGAAGAATCCCCTGGGTCCGGCAGGCTGAGGTTGTGGAGGCCAGGAGCGTGCCACTGCACTCTGGCCTGCGTGACAGAGTGAGACCCTAATGCAAAAAAAAAAAAAAAAAAAAAAAAGGGGGGGCCATTGCCTTGCTAAACTTTGAGCTATGGCCAGGTCTTGTTTACTGGCTTTGGTCTCCTCCCCTGCTTTGGGGAGGTGAATCTCCTTTCCCTAATTTAGTTTTTAAATAAACTGTATTTTCTAATCTAAAAAAAAAAAAAAGAATGCTTGTAACATTTGGCTAGATCACTCTGATGGTTTCTTAGGAAATGGATGTACGGGATGGCAAGACTGGAAACAGAATTACACTATACTTCATTGATTCTAGGAGGCACTTCCTCTCCCCATCCCCACACCCCCAGGCTTTCAACATCTCCTAAATTGGGATGTTTCACTATAGCAATCAGTCAGACAGTAGTCCAGCTGTATTTGTCATATCTGCTCATGAACATCAAACCTCACAAAATGGGTGTCAGGGTTGGAAGAAAATTCCAGAGACAGACCAGGAACACTCTTGGGAAATGCCGCAAACCCAAAGCCCTTGATGGCGTGGACAGAGGACCACACTGTGTGGAATTTCATGGACATCTAAGACTGAAATCCCGAATCACTGAGAATCAGTCTCTGAATGCTACGTTTTAGGAATACGGTCACATCTGTCTTTCCTATTTCCCTTTTTATGTATACCTAAGAGTGAAATATGACACAAATCTTTATGTATACACAAGCTACACTTTCAAGACACGTAAAATAAAAGTTATCAGCGGTAAGAAAGCAGTTATAGTTTTTTTGCAACCTTTTTTTGGTTGTTGTTAACGGGACGTAAAAGAACAGTGAGTTTTATAACCGATGGCGTCCGGGGGGGGAATAATAATAGGGAGAAGGGAAAAGCAATTCGACCGGGTGAATTACTGGAGGAGGGCTGAAGATGAAGGGGAGGAAACCTAGGGTGGCTTCCAGGTTTCCGGTCTGGGCAACAGAGCCGACGTGGCGGCCGACCTGGAGGGATGAAAGGAGCAGGTGTGCGGGGGAAGCGCGACTCAGAGGGGGCCGCGGCGAAAGGAACGCGCGGGCCACACCTCCGCGCTGGCTCCGGCCGGACGGG
>NW_007070746.1:4546-17134 GCF_000164805.1 Carlito syrichta | reverse complement strand
CGCTCCAGCCGCAGCCGGCACCCCCCGGACGGGCAGGGGCGCGGGGGTCCCGCATTCATCGCTCCCGCTCCTCTCGTCCGAGCGGCGCCTTACTGTGGCCTCAGTAGGAGGGAGTCCCGGAGAGGGCGGGGGGGGATGGCGACAGCCAGGCGGGGGGCTCAGAGGCCTTTCTTGTCACCTGGCTGGGTCAGTACTTAGCACCCCTGGAAGGACAGTCGTGGGTGCACCTGCCAGTTAGTAACTGTGTTGCCTGCAGTCTCTGGATCTGTGTTTGCCCCTCGCCCGGAGTGTGAAGTGTACCCCCTCATGGCGGTGAGCAAGCTCCAGAAACTTACCTGCTAGTTCTGTGGCGCCAGGTGGGCGGCCCCGCAGGACTCAGGGGGCAGTGGTGTGTGATCCCAAGCAGCTGTTTTTTATAACCAACGCCACCCGTTTAGGAGGCGCTTTCCTACCGTAGAGTTCTAGCCAAGTGTTTGAAGGAGAAATAGGGGGAGCTGAGCATTCCCCGCTCCCTCCAACACACACAGTTTAGTCTCCAACCACCTTCACCGTCACCCCCTTCCCAAGATCCTGAGGGAGAACTGTGGCTAGGAAAATGAAGTACTTCCCTGTCAAAACCACAATATGTGTAATAGAGATCTTTCTTTCCAGTTTCTGCCTGGAGCCCAGGCCTGGTCCTAGATGCATTTGTGTTTCTTCTCTGAGTGCAAAAAAGGGAAAGACTTACTCGTGTTACATAAGGGCTGTAATGCTCCCTGGATATTTCGGTGCTGAGTGTTTCCAACTCCCAAAAAGTAGTAAGTGAAATCAGCCCCCCAAATGCTTCAAAACCATTTCACTTTTTCCCTTTGATTTCTCTGGTCTTAGCTACATGTGTGTAGTCTGTGCTTTTTGTACAAGCCCTGGGATTTCAGTTGTTTTCGTTCTGGAGAGGAGGATCCTTCCCAACTGACTGGTTCCAGATAGCATCCATGTGGGATGAACAGAGGAGATGGAGAAAGTGTGGTGGCTAGCAGGGCATCACGAGGTCTCTGACCTTAATCTTGTCATTGGTGCCACCTCCTGGACTGCTTCCAACACCGGCTGCTACCTGCTACCTACTCATTGAATTTTCTTCCCTCCATCAAGAACTAGATTGCTTAGTTGGCTTAGTAGCCGGATAGAAAGCTTAGGGCTCCTATGGCTTTGTGTCTTTTTCCTCTTTGCCTCCTTTGCACCTTAGAGGGAAGTGTGAAAGATTCCTTAAATGGAGACAGTCAGGTGTAAGCTGCTAGCATAGCCCCTGCAGGGTTATTCTCCATTTTTTTAGACCAAAAGAAATTCACTTAGTTACAGAGAAGGAGTTTCTGGGTATTGGTTCTATTGTGATTAGTCAAGGCATTTCCTCTTTGGTGACTGTAACAGTTTACTCTTTAGTGCATTTACTTAGACTGCTCCTGTAAAGTGTGTTTTGTGAGGTTCTGCTTCTGTTTGAGGCGTTCTTATTATAATTTCTCTTCTCCAATGAATTGGAGAGACACCCCCCCCCCCCACCAGGCAGCTGGTGTGTTCTTTGGCAGAGAAAAATCTCATGCGTTAGGGCTGTACTTCTGGGAATTCTTTAGGAGGTGAATTTAGCTTCTGTATCTTGAGATAAGAAGAGTTTGTCTTGACGATCCCATACTAGGCTATTCCCTTCTAAGGCTGAGGGACACCTTAGCCTTGAGTAGTACTGAAAGAGAGCAGGTTCCAGGGGTAAAGTAGTGTAAACCGAGATCTCTTTGGGAGATAAAGGAATTAGAGGAGTTTCCTGAGACTCTGTGCCAAATCTAGAAAAGGACGGGACAGAATGTTTATGATGCATGTGCATTGAGGACTCTAGAACTTTTGCTTCCCCTTTATGCTCTTGGAACAGTTTCCATAACTAATGTAATTGCTTTGGGCCCCAGATTCTATCTAAGCAAAACTCCCATTTTCACTGCCAAAAGCAAAGCAGGCAAACCATCCTGACTCACCCACCTTCGTAGATTTGCCTTTGGTGGCTCTCCAAGTTGTCCTTAAGGGAACACTGATTTTCTCATCTTGGGTGAACCATAACCAGTAACTGAATCCCATGGGTGGAGGCTGTCAACTCGCTCTTAATTTTCTTAATGCTATCATTATTTTTTAGACATGGGGATCTCTCGCTGTTGCCTAGGCTGGAGTACAGTGGCACAATCAGCTCACTGCAGCCTCGACCTCCAGGGCCCAAGGGATCTCCCCACCTCAGCCTCTTGAATAGCTAGGACTATAGGCATGCACCACCACATCTGGCTAATTTTTAAAAATTTTTATGGAGATGGAGTCTTACTATGTTGCCCAGGTGGTCTCGAACTCTTGGTCTCAAGTGATCCTCCCTCCTTGGCTTCACAAAGCACTGAGATTACAGGTGTGAGCCACTGAGCCCCACCTGTTCCTTTTTTTTTTTTTTTTTTTTTTAGTTGAAGTCTCACTCTGTCGCCCAGGCTGAAGGGCAGTGGCATGCTCATGGCCACTGCAGCCTCGACCTGCTGGGCTCGGGCAAACCCTTCTACCCGAGCCTTCCAAGTAGCTGGAACCACAGGTGTGTGTCACCATGCTCAGCTAGTTTTTTGATTTATTGTAGAGACGAGGTCTCACCATGTTGCCAGGCTGGTCTCGAACCTGTGAGCTCAGGCAATCCTCTCTCCTCTTCCTCCCAAAGTGCTGGGATTGCAGGCATGAACCTCCACACCGGGCCTGCTTGTTCCTTTGATATTCAAGCTTTGTAGTTCAATCCACAAGCTAGCCCTGAAGGTTTAGTTTTTTTTTATACATTTCTCCTATCCTCGGTTGGGTTCCTCAAACTTGCTTCATGTGAAAGGCTTCTGATAGTCAGGGAAGTACCATTTAGACCAAGGCTGGCACATTTGTCCCTGTAGCCTTGTGGCAGAGGACATGTTTGAGTTTGGATCAGGGGATATTCCCAAACAAGATCTGTGTCTGTCTGTCTGTCTGTCTGTCTCTCTCTTTCTGAGTCAGGGTCTCATTCTGTTGAACAAGCTGGAGTGCAGTGGCACGATCATGGCTCATTGCAGACTTGACCTCCTGGATTCGGGTGATCCTCTCACCTCAGCCTCCTGAGTAGCTGGGATTACAGGCGCCACCACCATGCCCAGCTAATTTTTTTATTTTTTTTTTCTGTAGAGACAAGGTCTTGCTATGTTGCTTAGGTTGGTCTTGAACTCCTGGGCTCAAGCAATTCTCTCACCTCAGCCTCCCAAAATGCTGGGATTACAGGCATGAGCCACTGCACCTAATCCCAAACAAGATCTCTTGATGCCATCGTGGAAGTCCCTGAACCCTGTCTAAGTATTGTTACGGGATCTGTGTCTTTACAGCTTGCCTTTATGCTGTGTCTCCCTCCTTGGAACTGCCAAGAAGCTAGAATCCCGTCATATTTGTATATAACCTAATCACATTTGCTTTGGTGATTTGGGGTGGGAATGCATGTGAGTTCTTTTTTTTTAAGAGATGAGTTCTCACTGTGTTGCTCAGGCTGACCTCGAACTCCTGGGCTCAAGCGCTCCTCCTGCCTCAGCCTCCCGAGTAACTGGGACTACAGATGCGCACCACTGCACCCTTCTCCTTTCTCATCTTGGTCCCTCTGTGGACTCGCCCACTTGTCCCCACAGGTCTGCCCCAGCCCAGCCACCCGCTGAAGGGACAGAAGGGGCTGCCCCCGGTGGAGGCCCCCCCGGCCCTCCTCCCAACGTGACCAGCAACAGGCGACTGCAGCAAACCCAGGCGCAGGTGGAGGAGGTAGGTGGGGAGCTCTTTCTCCGAGAAGAGCCCGGTCGTAGGCGTGTAGAAGTAGGAGGGATGCCTTTCTGTTCTCCTCTTGTTTCAGTTCATTTTATTTTTTTATTTTTTATTTTTTTTGAGTTGGAGTCTCACTCTGTCGCCCAGACTGGAGGGCAGCAGCCGCTCCCGGCCCCCGCAGCCTCGACCTGCTGGGCTCCGGCGATCCTTCCGCCTCAGCCTTCCCAGTAGCTGGAATTACAGGCGTGCGCTACCACGCCCGGCTGATTTTTGATTTATTGTAGAGATGAGGTCTCGCCAAGTTGCCCAGGCGGGTCTCGAACCCGCGGGCTCAGGCAATCCACTCACCTCAGCCTCCCTAGGTGTGGGATTACAGGCTGAGCCACCGAGCCCGGCTTCCTCTTTTTTTTAAAAGTAGGAGTCTTACTCTGTTACCCAGCTGGAGTGCAGTGGCACATCACAGCCACCACAGCCTTGGTCTACTAGGCTTAGGTAATCCTTTCCCTTTAGCCTTCCAAGTAGCTGGAACCATAGGTGTATGCCACCACGTCCGGCTGATTTTTTTTTATTTGTTATAGAGACGAGGTCTTGCCAAGTTGCCCAGACTGATCTCAAACTGCTGGGATTACTTACAGGCATGAGCCACCACGCCTGGCTCTGTTCTCCTCTCTTTTATAGGGCAGTAGTGGAAGGTTCAGGGATGCAAAGCAGCACTTAGGGCTATAAGACCCAGCCAAGGGATTTCCAGGTGGCTGCTCTTTCCTGTCTTTGGCGGGGAGCTTAGCAGCTTTGTTTCTGTGCCTCCTCAGGTGGTGGACATCATGCGTGTGAATGTGGACAAGGTCCTGGAGAGGGACCAGAAGCTGTCAGAGCTGGATGACCGAGCTGATGCCTTGCAGGCGGGAGCGTCACAATTTGAGAGCAGTGCTGCCAAGCTAAAGAGAAAGTATTGGTGGAAAAACTGCAAGGTGAATTTTCTTGTCCCCTCCTCCTCCTTTTGCTGGGCTTGCACTCGGAGAAGGCGAGAAAACCCTCAGCGTCTTCAATTCTTTCTTGCACCGAGCTTGGGAGGAAATCTGGAAAGCCACATTACCTGAGTTGGCCACCAGGGTAGACTAGAGTATTCGGAACCACTGATGGGAAGGCGACACCCTGAGGAGTTTAGAGCAGTTAGTTGAGGAGCTTTTCCCCGAAGGAATGGCCTGCAAGAATTCTTGCCTGTGCCTTTCTCAGACACGCTCAACATCAGTGCAGTGGCTCAGGTATAGACATCGAAATACCTGCCACTTTTGGAAATGAGCTGAGCGCCTCACAGTGAAAGCTGGACCAGCTGAGTCAACATCCAAATCTGTGTCTCTGTTGGAATTTCTTTTTTTCTTTTTTCTTTTTTTTGAGTTGGAGTCTCACTCCGTCGTCCAGGCTGGAGGGCAGCGGCACGCTCACGGCCACCCCAGCGTCAACCTGCTGGGCTTCGGCGATCCTTCCGCATCAGCCTTCCAAGCAGCTGGAACCATAGACATACTACCACGCCCAGCTAATTTTTGACTTATTATAGAGACGAGGTCTCGCAAAGTTGCCCGGCTGTTCTTGAACCTCCCAAAGTGCTGGGATTACAGACCTGAGCTACCGCGCCTAGCCTCAGCTCTTTTTTTTTTTGATTCGGAGTCTCACTCCATTGCCCAGTCTGGAGTGCAGTGGCACACTCGCTCATGGCCACCCCAGTGTCAACCTGTTGGGCTCCGGCGATGATCCTTCCACCTCAGCCTTCCAAGTAGCCAGAACTACAGGCACGCTACCACGCCCAGCTAATTTTTTACTTATTGTAGAGACAAAGTCTCACCAAGTTGCCTGGGCTGGCCTCAAACCCGCGGGCTCAGGCAGTCCACTCGCCTTGGCCTCCCCAAGTGCTGGGGTGACAGGCTGAGCCACTGAGCCCAGCCTGGAATTTCTTTTAAAGGCCCAAGGCCACAGGAGCTAAGCATAAAGGAGCCGGCGGCAGCTCCTGCCCTGTGTCCGAGAAGCTGCAGACTGGTCCTGGGGTCATGATCCCATGGGAAGCAGGAGGGCGGGGCCTCCCAGAGGTCTGCCGTTCTCTGGTGGGGGGTGGCTTCTTCCGCCGTCCCAAGGGTGGAGGAGGGGCTGCTCCCGCTGGAGATGGCGCTGCCCCTGAAGTCCAAGGGCTCTTCTGTTGTCCTGTTTCCTCAGATGATGATCATGCTGGGAGCCATCTGCGCCATCATCGTGGTAGTCATTGTAAGTAAGTATCGCTGAGGCGGCTGGTGGGGTGCAGAGGTGGGACGGTCCCGGAGTCTCCTCCCAGCCTTGCCTGCCCGCCTGCCTGCCTGCCTGGGGAGTGGGGCTGCTCTGACCGAGGTATGGAGACCGCTGCTGTGGGGCCGTCCCCCGGTTGGGGCGGGCGGAGGGGCAGACGAGGCACTTCCTGGAGGGACAGACCCTCCCCTGAGTGCCGTGGCGGGGACGTGGCCCTCCTGGTCTGAGGAAGGGGGCTGTGCTGCCTGTCACTGGCTTGGGTCAGAGGGCGACCGTGGGGATGGAGCACTTGCAACGCAAGGACCCGAGTGTCTTGTGACGTGATGTAACTTGCCCTCTTGTTTTCTCCTGTCTCTTTCTCTTTTCCGTCTGGGACTTCCTGATTCCTGTGTCCAGTCTACTTTTTTACTTGAGAATGTGCCACCCCTCCCGTCCTCCATTGCCCCAAGCTCATGTCCTTCTCCCTCGGTTTGCTGCCTCCACGAATGCCCCGTCTGCCTCTCTCCATCCTGCCCAGGCTCCTCCGTCATCCATGCCTCCTTTTGGTTGCACTCATTTGCACTATGTCCCTCCACACTAGAAATGCTGCTCGTGGCACAGTCTTGAAGTCACTACCTGAAGAGCAACAACTGGCACCTCCTCCCTGTCCCCTTCATATGTCCTCTCAAGTTCCCCCAAAGCGTGACAGTTTGGAGGCCAAGGGAAGGGCAGGGGAGTGGCTGGAGTGAAGTGCCCCAGGAGCTGCCCAGACTCGGGGAGGAGACGGGCATCCATGCCCACAGTGTCTCCGAGAAAGGTTTGGCTGCTGGCCGGAGGCCGCGAACAGCCAGGAGAGTGGCAGCTCACTCAGTGCCCGCCTGGTCACTGGGAGTGCTTCTCCTGGACCAGGCCCGAGAGGGTCCTGGGGATGAACAAAGTCCAGAGTCGGGGTGCAGCACCCTTCTAGAAAGTAAAGCCTATTTTTGGCAGTTATTGCTAATCTGTTAGCCCAAGGTTTTCTATGTCTTTGGGGATCTTACAACTTTTTACCTTGTTCTCCAGACAGACGGTATTTGGGGAGTCGGTGCTTTTGATTGGGAAAACATGGGTGCTCTCATTTCTACCCAAGAAGCAGTCCCTGTGCTGCTAGAGAAGGAGCTGTCTTCTCTTCACACCTTCCGCATGGTGGTGAGGGTGCCAGACGTTTCCTCTACCCGTTAGTTTTATGAGGCCGAGTCATTTCACGTAGCTCTCAGGTACGGTTGCGTAGGTCACGGGAGAGAGTGCCTGTCAGTGACGGGGCAAGGGCGGCAGCGAGTCAAGGGCCTGATTGGAAATCAGCTTGGAGGAAGCCACGTCTGGCTCTCATTCAGGAGGGTCCTGTGCTCCCGCCCCGTTGAGACGAACGTGAGGCCTGGCAGAGACCCACCGACTCCATCCTGGGGGAGGCACGCCAGTCTGTGATGGGTGTGCTCGTGTGCTGTGCTCTCCCGGGCCCTTTCGTCCAGAGCCACCTCTCTGTTCCTGCAGTCTGTTCCCCTTGGAACTGCCTTTGCCCTCTGAGTTCTGCGTTGCTTCCTTTCTCCAGCCCGCCATCCCTTGCATGGTTTTTGCGTGCAGGCAGTGGCACCTGAGAGTAGGCGCCTCTCACCCGTTGGGGGGTGTTGCTGAGCACCAGGACAGCATGTGACGTGGGCGAGCCCTGGTGCCAAGGGAGGAGGGCAGGTGGGACCAAAGGGGTGGGCCACAGCCCTCGACTCCTCCCGTCCTCCGGCCGCAAGCAGGAAGCGGCAGAGGCGGGCAGGGCCGCCCCCTTCCACGAGCAGCATCTCGTCATGCAAAACCATGCTCCCTGCCCTTGCCCATGCCCTGGCTTTCCGCGTTCCCTTCGTCCTGCCCCAGGGCAGGACTGAAGCGCTGGAAGAAAGCAGTCAGTGTGCCCTCCCAACAGTCCCCCGAAGGTCTCCACTCTCCTCTGGGCTCCTCCTTGCCTAATGCAGGGGGCCACCGCTGGAGAAGAACCGCCAGTGTCCTCGATGTGTCCCAAGCCTGGAGCAGATCTGCCCTCTTGGCCTGCCCAGCCCTGTCAGGGGAACTAGTTCCGGGGTTTCTGTCCCGCTGAGGCTTGCCAGACGTAGGTGGCTTTGTTCTTTGGGGGTGTCATCCCTTCGCCCTTCTTGCTGCCCCACCCTGTGCCCTCTTCTGTGTCTTTGCTGTCCCCCCGCTGCCCGTGTGCATGAGCAGATACGCAGCTAGACCCGGGACGCTGCAGTCAAACAAAGCTGAGCTCCCCACATCCCCTCCTCGGTTTCCCATGAGATGATGTGGGGTTTCCACTGTGTGTCAGTCATCACCTCTTTGTCTTTTTTTCCTCACCCCAATCTCATACTTGTCTAGAGTAATAACAACGGTTGTACTTCCACCAAAGGCATGTGGCATATCTACCAGTTTCATGTATTCTCCACAAAGGCAAAAAATAAAAATTCCTACCACTGAACTGACTTGGTTGTTGTTTGGGTTGGAGAAACTGAGGAGGGGGAGGAGGAGACTGTTCTTTCTTCCTGTCGCCTGCTGTCGCTTTGGGCTGGCAGGGCTGGCTCACGTGTGCTGTGTGGAGCCTGGCGTTCTGTGTTGGCAGAGGAAGTGGTCTCCCAGTGTTTACGCCTGAAGCAGCCCGACTCGCAGGTGCTAGTGAGAGGAAATGACGACGGGAAGTCGAGTGGGTATCTCACACCGGCAGGCACCCACTGGCGGGTTCCTTGGGCCTCTCCGTCTGGCCCCTTCCTAGGTCTTTGGGAGCCTGTCCCGTCCCAAGGGATGTGCCCAGGTGAGGCCTCCAGCAAACACCTCCTTTTCCCTACCATCCTCACGTACAGTTTTCTCATGCTGAGTTCCACCATGACCAGTACTGACCAGGCACACTTTAGAAATGAATAAAAGGGGAAATCTCTCCCCAGCAGTCACGGAAGTGAGGGGTCTTAAGTGTCCTGAAATTCCCAGCAGTTGTTCAAAGGAGCTGCACCTTCGCGGCAGCTCAGAGCCATACAGAGCAACTGAGAGGAGTCCAGGTGCCTCTAAGAGCTTTTGTTTCACACCTTAAACCCTTTGCAAGTTCCAGCAGCTGGGCTTGGGGACCGGCGTGAAGAACAGGAACTGGGAGAAGCTTGGTCCCAGTGGACACAAGGGGCTTTTATTTTGATAAGAGCTCAGTGTTTGTGAGTATTGACCCGACCCCTACCCTTGGCCCCTACTTGGTTTCTTTTGGTTTTCTTTTCTCTGGCTTTTTGCTCTTTGCCTCCAGCAGGACGTCCTGCTGCCTTCTGCCCGTCACCTCTTCCTGTCCTTCGGTGCGTTAGCCCAGGGTGCCCAGCAAAGGAAGACAGCGGTCAGTGCAGAGCCTGGGCCTGCCTTCCTTAGCTCTGCAACTCTTAGAGGCCCTCTGGGCGCACGTGATTACTCTTCTTTTATTCTGAGGCAGGGGGGTGGCTACCCAGAATGCCTCGGAGTCTTGGCAGACCTTGATGAGGGAGCTAGGGGAACATAAGAGGGAACAAGACTGGTTTCATCTGGGGTAACCCCAAAAGCAGGAGGCCGCGGTGGGTGGGCCTGTGGAGTGTGGGACGTCTAGGCTTCCACCCTGGCCTGGGAGGGGAGGTGGCTACAGTGAGTGGATCTGCAAGCGAGGTGGGCCAGGGCGGAGCTGCAGGGGACAGCCAGGCTCTTACCTTGCCATCTCTGAAACCCCAGCAACAGCAGCGTGAGAAGGAACAGGCTGCTGGCAAGGATGACCCCCAAGGCTGTCCGTTCTGTGGGCGAGAGCAGTGCGGCAGAAGTCACTGTGGGTTGCACCCTGGCCACCAGTGTCCCTCCAGGGAGGGGAGCAGAGACGTGTGTGTGTGTGTAGCCAGGAGCCGGACATGGCAGCATTTGTATGTGGTCAAGGTTGCCAGGGATCCGTGGGTTACCCCACACGGAATTCTCCACCTCCTCCCACCCGAGAGCAACTTCACAGCCACTTTGCGAGAGAGGTTTAGGAGGGACGAGCATGGGCCATGGAACTGGGTGGGACTAATGGGAGCCAAGACAGCCGCTCGCCTTGGGAAGCCCCCCCAGGGAGCGAGCACATCATCCCGCTGCTCCCGAGGGGCGGCGGGGGGCCGGGTTCTCGAAAGCCTTCCTGTGACGCCCTGTGGCTTTCGAAGCTCCGCTCAAAGCTCCATCAGGATCTGCAGGGCTGGAGCCTGTGCAGCGGTGGGGCTGCCCGTTGCTCCCTTTCTGCCGTTACTGTTGAGGGGTGGGTGACCTTGGGCAGGGGCCGGGCACGGCAAGTGCCGGTTGCTCATTGGCAAACGGGAGTCGTGCGTGAGATCACACGCTTCGGTGCTGCGCCCCGTGTGACTCACGCCAGAACCCAATGAATTCAGGGGCCTTGGGCGCTCCGGAGCCTTGTCCCCTCCTCCCGTGACCCTTCGGCTCTGGCTGTGCCCAGTGACTCATTCCCCAGATTCTCGCCAGGCTGCTGTGTTTGGACTTCACAGGTGCTGTGCTTTCCATCCTGAGTGTCCCCCTCCCTCTATGCCGGTTTGGCTCCGGTGTCTCCTCCAGGTCGCCTTCCTGCTTCTCTAGTCTCCTCTTGGTGACTGGTCTGAGCTGCGGAGGGCAGGATCAGGAATTGCTCCCGCTTGATCTCTAAGCACATGGCCTGGCTCCCTGGGGTGTGATGGAGACTGGGGTATGATGGCCTCTCGGGAGTTGTGTGGTGGAAGCTGTGGCAGCGGCCACCTTGGGAGAGGCAAGGTCAGGAGCAGGCAAGAGTGTGAAGCTAGGGTGCAGAGCAAAGCAGAGCAAAGCCCGTGGGCAGCAGAACAAGGCTGGAAGCCCAAGCACAGGGGTGGGGAAGGACACGCTCAGTACCTGGTGGGCCAACCCATGTGCTGGCCCCAAGGGGCTCCTCCAGGGAGATGTGAGTGACCTGGCAGGTGTAAGCTGCGCCTGCAGAGCCAGGTTCGGCTACCAGAGAGGAGGTGGTGCTGTAGGTGCCCGCCGCGCTTTGCCTGAGGCTGGAGAAGGAGGCACCAGAGACTTGGACCGGGGACCCGCCCAGTTCCTGGCGTGTCCACGTCACCGTCACGTCCAGAGGATAATAGCCAGCGACGTTGCAGGTGAGGGTGGGGGGCAGGGCTCCGCTTGCCAAGCTCAGCCGTACTTTGGGCGGTGCTAGAGAAAGGACGGGAGTGAGAGTGTGGACAGGCCGACTGGGCGCAGCCGAGGAGCCCAGAGCCTCCTGCCAAGGGCAGGTCCTGGAGCCTACGGCTTCCTCCTCCGTGGCGGGTGAGGGTGGGTGTGGGGGGCCCACCCGGACGCAGGCCACACGGAAGGGCGGGTATTGTCTAGCGCAGTGACGGCACAGCCGGCGAGAGGCTGGCTGGCCTCTGACCCGCACACGTACGGAGGGTCCGTGATGAGCTCCTCCTGGCCAGAACCCCTCCTTGGCTTGCTGCAGCTCCTCCTTAGGATGTGGCCGAAGGGCCCGGGGGCCCAGGGGCACTGGCTCATGGCTGCCATCCCAGCACATCGGGAGGCCAAGGCGGGAAGGTCGCTTGGGGCCAGGCGTTCGAGACCAGCCTTGGCAGCATTACGAGACCCCATGTCCACCAAAAGAAAATTAGCCAGGTGTGGTGGCATGCACCTGTAATCTGAGTTACAGGTGAGCCATGATCATATCACTACATTCCAGCCGGGGTGACGGTGAGATCCTGACTCTAAGATTTTATTTTATTTATTGTATTTATTTTTTGAGTTGGAGTCTCACTCTGTCGCCCAGACTGGAGTGCAGTGGCTGCTCCCGGCCACTGCAGCCTCAACCTGCTGGGCTCCGGCGATCCTTCCGCCTCAGTCTTCCAAGGAGCCGGAATTACAGGCGTGCGCTACCACACCTGGCTGCTTTTTTGATTTTATTGTAGAGATGAGGTCTCGCTGCCCGGGCGGGTCTCGTACCCGCAGGAACAGGCAATCCACTCACCTCAGCCTCCCAAAGGTGCAGGATTACAGGCTGAGCCACCGAGCCCGGCTAAATTTTAAAAAAAGGACTGGGGCGACTGGAGATAGCCAGCCAGGGCAGGGCAGCAGGGTCCTGGGCTGGAAATTTCCTGAGGGAACTATCTGATGCCAACTATACTTCTAGGGTGAAGACGGCATTTGGGTGGTGGGAGTGCCGTCTGCCTCTCAGGAAATCACCGTTGTAATCAGATCTCAATCTGGAAAACACTCCCAGTAGGCATGTCCCTCCCTCTGCAGGATGGCCCAGCCCTGGCCTCACCTTGGACGTTGAGCTGGACGATTTGCTGTGCCCGGAAGAGAGCGGTGGCGATCTGGCAGACGTAGGTCCCCTCGTCCTTGACAGTGAGGCTGGGCAGGCTGAGGGAGGCGTCCCCCGCCGCATGCAGCTGCTCGGGCTCCAGGGCCGCGCCCCCCCGCCCGGCCTGTCCCCGCCCCGCGGCCCAGCTGTGCACCAGCTGGCCACTGCCCTCATGCTGCTGC
>NW_007070746.1:1537-4526 GCF_000164805.1 Carlito syrichta | reverse complement strand
TGCTGCTGCCGCCACTCCACGCTGCGGAGGTCCCAGCCTGGCGCCATGGAGAAGCCACAGTGCAGGGAGGCTGAGGACCCCAGCAGGGAGTTCAGGGACGCGGTCCGGGTCGTCACCTGGAACTCCACTGTGAAGAGAACAGAGGGGCTGCTCTGTGGGCTGAGGCCACCTGACACTGGGTATGCACCGGCCTCTTCCTCCCCGAGCGAGGCCAGTGGCACTCGTTTCCCCTCAGGTGGGCCCACCGAGAAAATGGGCCCTGGAAAGGGAGCACAGCACACATGGTGGCCCTCGCCACTTTGGGGTCGCTTACCCCAAGGACAGACTAATGAAATCTGTGGGTCCCTGGCCAGAAAAAACCCACTTGCAAAATGACCAGTTACCGTTGACTCTCAGGTCAGAACTAGCAAAGCAGCAGAACAAGCTCTGGAACCCAGGCAGACCACTTTCTGGCTCCGTGACTTTTGACAAGCCACTCAGTGTTGCTTCAGCAAGACAGCTGGGGAGACTGAGGAGGAACAAGTGTGGAAAAAGCTCATGGGGTTCGTGTTTGTGCCAAACTCGTTCACCTTAGTTCTAATCACAAGGAAGGTAATCAGACTAATCCAAATGGTGGGCTGCCCTCAAGACAACTGGACTGGACGCTTCAAAAATGTCGTTGAGGCCGGGCTCGGTGGCTCAGCCTGTAATCCCAGCACTTTGAGAGGCCGAGGTGAGTGGATTGTCTGAGCCCATAGGTTCGAGACTCGCCTGGGCAACTTGGCAAGACCTCATCTCTACAATAAATCAAAAATTAGCTGGGCATGGTAGCGCGCCCCTGTAATTCCAGCTACTTGGAAGACTGAGATGGAAGGATAGCCAGAGCCCAGCAGGTCGAGACTGCAGTGACCAGGAGCGGCCACTGCACTCCAGTCTAGGTGACAGAGTGAGACTCCAACTCAAAAAAAATAAAAATAAATATCTGAGGCCGGGCTCGGTGGCTCAGCCTGTCATCCCAGCACTTTGGGAGGCTGAGGCGAGGCGAGTGGATTGCCTGAGCCCGCAGGTTCAAGACCTGCCCAGGCCACTTGGTGAGACCTCATCTCTAAAATAAATTTAAAAAATTAGCTGGGTGTGGTAACGCGCACCTGTAGTTCCGGCTACTTGGAAGGCTGAGGTGAAAGAATTGCCAGAGCCCAGCAGGTCGAGGCGGCGGTGGCCAGGAGCGTACCACAGCACTCCAGCCTGGGCGACACAGTGAGAATCCGACTCAAAAAAAGAAAAAAAAAAAATCAAGTATGAAGATTAGCAGGGTACCAAGCAGTGATGTGGGGAGACAGGAGCAGTCTGCCCTGGCAGAGCACAGTACTCTGTCACTGAGATTGTTCAGAATTGCCAGTGCAGGGAGACATATAAAGTTTCCTGACTTATAGTTGATTTTAGTATTGTTCTTAAACTCATCACATGCTGTGTCCCCTTATTGCCTGTACCGTGGATAGATCACACCCCCACCTTGTACCCTGCACCTTTGCTTCTGATGTGATGGTCTTGTAATTATGAAGGAAAACATCCTTGTTCTTTGCTACAAACTAACACATGTTATAAGTGGAAGCATTTGGGGATCAAGTGTGATCTCTGTTACTTACCCTCAACTAGTTCAGGGGAAAAATACATTTATATATGTATATACATTTATATGGAGAGAGAATGTGGCAAAATGGTAGCAACTGGTAAATCTAGATGAAGAGTATGTAGGTGTTCATAATATTATTTTCTCACCTCTTTTTGCAGGTTTGAAAAATCCTAAAATAAAAAGGGGGAAATACCTAACCATGCCAGGTATATGGTAGACGCTGGCTGACCCTAAACAGACATGAGGAGCCTTTTTCTCTTTTCTTTTTTTTTTTTCCCGAGTTGGAGTCTCACTCTGTCACCCAGACTGGAGTGCAGTGGCCGCTCCCAGCCACCGCAGCCTCGACCTGCTGGGCTCCAGCGATCCTTCCGCCTCAGCCTTCCAAGTAGCTGGAACTACAGGTGCGCACTACCACGACCAGCTAACTTTTGATTTATTGTAGAGACGAGGTCTCACCAAGTTGCCCAGGCGGGTCTCAAACCCGCAGGCTCAGGCAATCCACTCACCTTGGCCTCCTAAAGCACGGGATTACAGGCTGAGCCAGCGAGCCCGGCCGGAGTCTTCTTTTCTAGTGTGACAGAATAAATTCAGATTGGACCACAGAAAGGTTAGAGTGTTCTAGGGCTTCCAAGGATAGGAGGGTAACCCCTAATCTTCTCTGCACTTGGTTGTCTCTTCTTAGAGGCAAAATATTGGCTTAATGGACCCTAGAGAAATCTGTTATCATGTTCGAATTTCTCCACTTCTTGAGCCCTCGAGGATGTGCCGAGTTGGAGGGGTGAGGACTGGGTTTCGTGAATGAGAGATAATGAACAAAATCTGCATCCCTTGTCTTTACTCTAATTTTCTTGAAGCACCAGTCCAGGCCAGCTTTTTTTTTTTTTTTTTTTTGAGTCGGAGTCTCAGTCTGTCGCCCAGGCTGGAGTGCAGTGGCCCCTCCCGGCCACCGCAGCCTTGACCTGCTGGGCTCCGGAGATCCTTCCGCCTCAGCCTTCTGAGTAGCTGGAATAACAGGCACACGCCACCATGTCCGGCTAATTTTTTGATTTATTGTAGAGATGAGGTTTCGCCAAGTTGCCCAGGCAGGTCTCGAACCCACAGGTTCAGGCAGTCCACTCTCCTCAGCCTCCCAAAGGCGCGGGATGACAGGCTGAGCCACCGAGCTCGGCTCAGGCCAGCTTTTTGTTGGGAGAAAACTGGCGCTGGGGTCAGTAAGACTCCAACAGGCAGTGTGCGTGGATACAATGGCACCACGTTTCTTACTTTCTCACCACCAGTGAGATGGAGATCATCTCCAGCTTGGAGATAATACACAGATTGTCTTTGTGCTTGGATCTTCCTAGCATTCTCTTCTGGACTCGGGTTTTTTTTTTTTTT
>NW_007070746.1:0-1439 GCF_000164805.1 Carlito syrichta | reverse complement strand
ATCCACTCACTTCAGCCTCCCAAAGGCGCGGGATTACAGGCTGAGCCACGGAGCCCAGCTAGGACTCGGGTTTTTAGGAAGAAGGACCAAGGCCTCGGGGGCACCCCGAGATGACGAGTATGGCAGATGCAGGCGGGACACCCTTCTCTGTCCCCTCCTCTCTCACCACTTTAAAAAAACATAACTTCCTTTCTGCTGTTTGCTTTTCATTTTCTCACCTGTGGTCTGCACAGTCCCCTGGGGGCTCAGGGGCAGGTTTATCGTGGGGTTCCAGACAGCCCCATTCTCAGCATCCCCAAGAGTCTTCATCACCATGGAGATACTAGGCCCCTCTCCAGAGACCTGCACGTTGGCCATGAACCAAGCTACCATCTCAGCGGTGGTGTCTCTGGTCTGGAGAAAGTAGCGGGAGATCTCACAGGTCACCTGCTGCCCGCTGCAGTCGGCATGGAGCAAGGCCTCTGCCTGGGGAATCTGGACCAGGTCCACTGGGGAGAAGGGGGCACAAGGAGGGCGAGTGGGTGGGTGCCGTGGGGAACGGCTGTCCCGGTGGAGGGAGCCCAGAAGGATCAACGACACGGGGGAAAGGCTTTTACCTGAGGCCTCGAAGATAACAGGTGGGTCATCTTGGGCCTGGGTGCCCGCTTGGAAATCAGTGAAGGCTTCTAGGGAGCCATCGTCCTGCACTGGCACCTGCTTGAGCACGAGCCAGGCCTTTGCCCTGTTCTCACTGCTGGCAAGAGCTCCATGGTGCCCACCTTCCTTCACCAGGAAGCAGTCCAAGGCCACATCCACTGCCCTCCACTGCCCTCCTGCTGCCTGGGGCTCTGGAGGCAGAAGGGTGGGTGAGCGCAACCCCCGGCCCAGAAAGCGGCTCCACACTTGCTTTCCATGCCACCCCACAGACTGTGGAGTCAGCGGGGGACGACTTGTCCTCCAGGGTCCCAGCTGTCCCTGTGGCCCCCAGACCCCTGTCACCTCCCGAACCAGGTTTCTGGGAAGCACCTGCTACTCTGGGCAAATGCTTCTTGGTGTGGATTACGCAAGTCCCGGATTTGCCTGGCTGGAGGGGCTTAGCCTTTCACTCTCGCTACCAACCGCTGAATCAAAGGGGCTCTCAGAAAAACCAGCAGCTAAACGCGCAAATGCTGCCATGGGGCGTGGAGGCGCGACGTCTGCTCCCGCCGGGACGCTTGTGGCGGCCTGCCCTGTTTCCACCCGGCCCGCCGCCAGCTCGGCTTCCGGCCGGGGCAGGTGGCCTTCCCCTCCCCCAGCTCCGGGCCACCGGCAAGTGGCTTCCCAGCCTGGGGCAGCCCCCCCGGGGAGTCGGCTCCCAGGCCAGTGCCCTCGCGGCAGGACGACGACTCCCCCCGTCCCCAGAGGAGGCCCCGCTCTGCTCTGGTGCCCGCGCTCTCAGCCGCTGCCCCACGGGCCGCTGG
>NW_007070745.1:0-1277 GCF_000164805.1 Carlito syrichta | reverse complement strand
TGCGGGCCGAGCCCATGCCTGGCCCAGCGCCCAGCCTGGGAGCAGCGGGAAGCGGAGCCCTCGGTCACCCCTGCGTGGTGGCTGCCGCCAGGACCTGGCGGGAACCCAGGGCCGGCCCTCCAGGACGAAGCTGGGAGCTAAGACAGAACTTTCTAGAACCCAGCCCAGTCGGATCCCGCCAGAGCTCCCGAACCCCAAGGCCTCTGTGTTCTGGGGGTTCCCTGAAGCCTCAGAGCCCTGGGCCCTCAGGGGGGCAAATTTCCCAGCTCCCGGACCCCCGAACTCTGGGTTATCCCAAGTCAGCCCAGGGCCACTCCTCCCCCAAGGCACAGAGAGGGAGATGAGTCCCCCAGGGCCGCTCAGCTCTGCTTCCCATCTGCCTGGGGGGGAAGGAGTCCCTGCCACCCCTCCCAGCCAGCGCGGGAGGGGAAGGGAGGCCATGCCAGCCCCCAGCCCTTGGCCTCCTGACCCGGGGAACTTGAGCCAGCCCCTATCACCTGAACCCCAGGGCAGGGAGGGGGGACTGGAAACTGCTGGTTGTGGCCAGAAGGACTCGGTGCCAGTTTCCAGTCTCCCCCAGGCCAAAGACTCTGGGTCACAGGTTTGTTCCCAGACCCGCGAGGTGTGAGGGAGGCCCAGGAGTGCGTCCCCCGGCAAGCAGAGTCCCCGTCGGGGGGGGGCACGGAGACCCTGAGACCAGGAGGGACTGGCGGCCGTAACCCAAGTCCCCAAGAATGTCCAGAAACAGCTCTCCAGGGAAGGAGCGCCCCGTCCCAGGGGGCATCCAAGCCCACAGGAACCCACACCGGGAGCATAGGGCATCGCCCCGGCTAGAGTCCAGGCTGCAGCCGCCAGTGACCGTGGCCAGCCCCCACCTCATCCACTCTCGGGGGCACAATTTCCCCACCGGAGGCCCTGACCCTGCAAGACGGCAGCAGCCAGGCCAAGCAGGGGTTAACGACACGGGGTCAGCACGAATTGAGCACTTACTGCATCCTAGGTGCTGCATGGGAGCGCCTCCGTTCCCATCGTCAGCTCCATTTTATGAAAGGGAAACGGAGGCTGGGAGTGGGCACGTGTCAAGTTCAAGGTCAGCAGGAAGACACGGCAAAGCCAAGGTTGAATCCGGTCTGGCCAACGTGTTATCACGATGTTTATTATCGTTACTGTCATTTTTAGAGACGGATTCTGGGCCGGGCTGGGTGGCTCAGCCTGTCATCCCGCGCTTTGGGAGGCCGAGGTGAGCGGATGGCCTGAGCCCGCGGGTTCGAGACCCG
>NW_007070744.1:0-748 GCF_000164805.1 Carlito syrichta | reverse complement strand
TGACACATTCTAACCCCAATATTGAAGACATATACATGAAAGTATTTGCAAAAAAAAAAATTTTTTTTGAGCGTACAAAGGAAGACAGTGATTGTACAGGGGAAGACAGCATTAAGAATCTTATTGCTGGTCGCAATTTTTAACCTTTAGAATATGTGACATGAAGTTATGCTGATTGATCAAAGAGTACCCAGTCACAATCGCCTGTCTCTGTTAGGCTTACATTCTAGATACATGTGCAGGGTAAACAGGGTAGAAGGGAAGAGACCATAAATCCAAAAGTGATAAGCAAGATAAAAGGCACAAAATGGAGTTAGGCATATAAAGCAAATCAAGGCTAAGGGACGGCCAGGCAAGAAGGTCACATTTAAGCTATAACCTGGATGAGGAAGACCTTGCCATATCCCCTAGGGAAAGTGAGTGCTCAGCAGAGGGAAGAGGAAGCACAGAGGCCTCGATTCAGGAACCAGTTTGGCTCCTTACAAATGTGACTGCTTCTTAGCAATCAAGGGACACCGAGCTAAAGGATGTGACTGGAGAAATGGGTGGGTGCCAGAGGCCAAAGTCCCTTACTGTACAGTTCTACATCCCATAAGGAGTTAGGATTTGCTCCTATTGCTGTAAGATGACATAGAAGACTGTTTTTCTATCTGTATTTAGTATATTTTATTTTATTTATTTTTTCTTTTTTTTTTGTAAATTTATTTATTTATTTATTTATTTTTTTTTTTTTTTTTTTTTTTTTTTT
>NW_007070743.1:0-935 GCF_000164805.1 Carlito syrichta | reverse complement strand
CTCACCTCAGCCTCCCAAAGCACAGGATTACAGGCTGAGCCACCGAGCCCAGCTGAGTTTCTTGTTCTTAAAGCTCTTCATCTCTGGTGGAGTTGACTTCCTGGACTCTGAGCCTCTACAGTGAGAGTGACTAGGAGGATACAGCTTCTCATACCCAGCCCTGCCCCAGTCTACCTGGGATGGTGCCTGTATTTCTGTCTCTGCCTGGCTTGGCCCCTATACTCTCAGTGGCCTCCTTTCCCAACGTAGGGGTCGTGAGCTGTCAGGTGATACTGTCTAGTTCTTGTGCTTGGCCCAGGAGAGGCAGTGCAGTACAGTGGGAAGAGCAGGACTCTGGAGCCAGCCTGGGTTCAAGTCTTGCCTCTTCATGACCTCTTTGAGTCCCTCTTTCCTCATTGGTAAACCAGAATGCCTGCCTTAGGGGCTGGTGATGATTCAACGAGAGAATGGACATGGGCAGTCAGTCTTAGGGGCACGCACTGCGGCCCCAAAGACCTGCCTGATCAGTAACGAAGAGGCTGTTGCCAGGGGGCTGAGTCTGGACCGATGGCAGAGGTTCCCGGGGACAGAAGTGGCCCAGAGACCTGGCTTGAGGACGGAAGCAGGTTGGCACAGTCAAGGAGAGCCTGACCTGGGCGATTAATGGTGGAATGAGGTGTCTGGAGCCCTCTGTGTCGTCCCCAGGATGTCTCTCTCTTCCACCCAGTACAAACAGTGTTGTCTGCAGATTGCGTGTCCCATGAGAATAGGAGGAGAAAGCTGACTGTAAGCTGACCACTGGGTAGGAGAGGTGTGCCCTGGGTGCCGAGTACCTGGGCCTGTATCCCACAGTGGAGTTGATCTCAGGAAAATGGACAAATCGCCAAGCAGCTGAGGCCCTGGGTGTGTGTGTGTGTGTGTGTGTGTGTGTGTGTGTGTGTGTGTGTGTGTGTGTG
>NW_007070742.1:35908-36805 GCF_000164805.1 Carlito syrichta | reverse complement strand
TTCACCAGCTTAGTATCTACTCGGGTGGAATTGATGATTACGATGGGTGTACGTAGTTCTCCAAGCAGCTTATCAAAGTTCTCTGACCAATTACCTGTAAGATAGCTGGAAAGGTTACGGGATAGCGCCGCAGCATGGCTGTAGTTGTTAAAAGGCACATTAGTAACGCAGAGCCCCCATGCCATGTATGATGCCTCTTGCTTGAGGGCTATAACATCCTTCATTTGTTAGCTTGTAACCCATAAGCCGTAATATATCTCGGCCCCATAGAGAAATTGGGACCTTCAGCACATAGGGCTGGAAATCCCCATGGTGGCCCTCTTCATCTTTCCATGGCAACAAGCGAGAACTAATCTGCGGCATCTGGGCGTACCCCAGGCCTGTTAAGGTTTGGTCTGACTGCTGTGTGGGCCACCCCGGCGGCCAGTCTGTGGTGCTAACGATGCTACGATCAGCACCTGTATCTAATAAACCAACTATGGGCTTACCATTAACTGTGACTCTGAGCCCCGGTCTGGTGCTGAGATCTAATGAGCAAAAAATCTGGGGGGCGCCCGTAGATCCAAACCCCTTGTCTCCCCGCTCTTTGTTCTCCGCAGGATTTTGAAACACAGGAAAGCACTGCGCCCCGTATTGCTGCCATGCCTCTGGGTGGAGGCTGCGTCCTTCCGCTTGCGGGGGAGGATAAGGAGGTGGTCTCGGCGCCGAGGGCTGTATAGGCACTTCCATAGCACTCATTTTTTCACGAGCTCCTCTAGTTCCCCCTCCGAAAGCCCTTCCGCCTCTGTGTCTCCTGCCTGTGACCACTCAGAACACTCTTCTCTCATAGTGTTCATTGCTTCAGCCCCTTCTACTTTCAGCAGGCTTTTGAGAGCCTGTTGAAGCGTCTGCGCCGAT